>NC_050465.1:37911194-38216523 GCF_903995425.1 Onychomys torridus
AATGAGAGTGTCAAACTTTTAATATTAATGCAACTTAATTATAATAAAATCATTATCAATGGAAAGGCAAAATGTTTAGAGTGTCATACTTGTATTTTTTTAGAATGAATTCCTTTGTTGTTTGAATGGATTTTGTAACATAACAAATGGATACTTTTCAATACAATTGTCATCAGCATTGCCATGTACTATATAGCAAGGGAACACAGTTGAACTTGCCAACATTTAATTCCTGGAGGCACTGCTAACTCAAAAATAGCTACCTCCTCCTTTAGGTACAATATTGAAAGGACCTAAAAAATCCTAAGAGAAATATTGGAAGCTTAATGCTAAAAGAAGAACTAAGTAACAAATATGAATGTTTCCATCACTGCTTGTTCCCATTTGAGAAATTCTTTCCCGGCCCATAGCTGCTTGTCAGTTTGCTTGGCATTTAACTGTTATAAAGGTAACTATTTACTGACCACCTGGCACTTATCTCTTTAGCTCTATTGTTTTTTCTCTGACCATTATTGAATTTTCAAATGTAGCCATCATAAATGAGATGTAGCAATTATTACATTTAGCTTAGAAAGGGCCTGTATTACTGTTAATTGTTTGTAAGATATTAACAAGTCAGTGAATATAACCAACAAAATAAAAGCAATTCCCAGGGGCATGAGCTTTTAAACTGCTTTATTTCAGTCTAAATGTATACTATCATCATTAACCTGTAGTCCTCTTTCAAAAAGTAGTCATGCCAATTCCCATATTCAAGTCCTTAGAAAAATGGTTATCACTGCTGTTCCTCCCAAGTTCACTCATCATATATATTTTTTAAAATACTTTCCATTTACATTCAGAATAGAAATACCCTCCATGTGAAATTTCTTTTATAAAATATAGATGTTAGACTTAAAACTATTCCTCTCTACTATTGGGACAATAAAAAGTTTGGTGATTATTTGGGGTTTCTGAGATAGATAGGATGAAAAGATAGAGTATGGGGCATATCTAGGCTAACAAATCTATTCTTTATAATACTATAATGATTGATGTAAGCCACCATATATGTGTCAGTATCTCAGACCTATGTAAGTAAACACCAGTATCTAATGGGACCTATGAACTCCAGTTAATAATAACATATTGATATTAGTTTACCAACCTAACAATATACCACATCAATGCAAGACATCAATAGAAAAAACAGTGTTCTAAGTGTGTTCACTTGGAGAGAAAGTAAATGGAAACTCATTACATTTTATACCCAATTTTTTTTACCTGCTTAAATTGCCCCCCTCAAGAAATTTATTTAAATAGAAACAAAAACAATTTATGCCATGAACCTTTCCAACTATCATTACAATTTGTTAATCTGTACAGAAAGCTAATGTTTTTTTTTAAAAAAAGGAGAGAACATTTTGAATATTTCCTACTGTTTATACAGGTGGAAATCAACTGCTGAACACAAACAGGACCTCTAGCAGCATAGGAATATAGCCACCAATATGTTTATGTCACCATTTTATTTAACTTTGAGTGCAGTCAGGATGGTGGTGCTAAAATTCATATTTAGGCTTCCCTGAAGAAAACCAACAAATCGGTGCTCAAATGGGCATTTATTTAAGAGGCTTTTGGAATTGTCTCAAATAATTGATGTATATAGACAACTGTTTTCTCATGTCCCCAGGCTGGTTTGCACTAGGGTCTTGTAATTTTTTCGTGCTTAGGTTTGCCTGCTATGGTATTATCTACTTTCTTTTCTTTTTTCTTTTTCTTTTTTCTTTTTTTTTTTTTTTTTTTTTTTTTTGAGACAAGGTTTCTGTGCAGTTTTGGTGCCTGTCCTGGATCTTGCTCTGTAGACCAGGCTGGCCTCGAACTCACAGAGATCTGCCTGGCTCTTCCTCCGAGTACTGGGATTAAAAGGAGTGGGCCACAACTGTCCCACTTGTCTACTTTTTTTATATTGGAAAAAGGAGAATGTTCTATGAGTCACAATCTAAATGAACCTCATGGTATTGCCCATGTTTTCAACTTACTAGAAAGGAGAGAGAGATGATAAAGAGGTAAAGAGAAAAGTAGATAAGGTTGGTGGATTGTGATTCACAGCTTAATTCTCCATAAGGTTAGGTAAATTGATTAGCTGTTGATAGCCTGTGTATAATCCCTCATTTAATTTATTGTTCCTAAAGGGGTGTGTGAGTGTAAGTACCCTATAGGAATCTTTTATTCTACACGAAAATTAAGAGCATATAATATTAATAATTAATATATATTAATTCCTTTAAAATACAATGTACTGTTACTTTTTCAGTTTAATACTGAGAAGGATGTTTCTAAAATTTCATCAAATGACACTGATTGATGGAAAAAGAAGGAGACAACGAAAAAAGTCTTATAATATCAGGCCAGGTAGACTTATGCTGCTAGCTTAATGTACTATGGATTTTGAAGAGCCTTATGACAAAAACTCATGAATAATGATGCTGAAAGTTCCTGGGAATGAATCCTAAGTTGTTCTCACTAATATCTCCTTATATTGAGAAGAGCTGATTCAACCCAAAAGTCGCGCAAGACCTTTTTTTCTCCAAAATTCAACACTTTCTTTGGTAAAGAATGTGTCAGTCAATTAAATGACGAGAGATAATTTAGGCGCACTGTGCTTTTGAATGGAAAAAACAAAATGAAAATGTTTCATTTACCTAGGCATGTGTCATGCAGACGGGCAAGGATGTATCCACTGCCTCTCATTCACAGAAAATACGAATGATCCTAGTTGACAAAAGAAACTTCCACAGAATCCTTCACATCGAAGTTGAGTTGTGAAACTTGTTAAAGAGCAGATATGGGAACCATTGCCAATATGTCAGGCACCTTCATACCACACACACTCCATACAGTCACTGCATCTTCTTTTCTGAGATGTCAGGATTTCATCAAGCCGTCTTTTTATCTGGATGGTCTCCACACAGTTGTCTAGCTATTTCCACTCTCTGGTTTGCAGCTCCGCAAATACCAGTTGTCATTTCTGTAACCTTTCCAACAGCAACTGTGCAGTCTTGGGACTAAGATGCAGAATATCTCATTCAACAATCCTCCCCCACAAACCATCTGCTCCTAGAGACATCAACAACTGTTGGCAGTGGGAGACTCTTTGCAAAATTGGGGAAAATTCTTCAAAATGGTAAAGGAAAACTTTGTCAGAGACCTTAATATTTCAAGCACAAAATGAAAGTAAGTGTCCTGCATTAAAAAAATCAATGTTCCTTGAAGAAAAAAATTAAGAAAGAAGGGGAAAAAGTGTTTTGCATCTGATTTTTATTAAATGCATACAAATTAGTTTGAATTGTAGTATATCAAATCTATAAAAGCATGCAACATGCATAATAAAACCCTTATTAAAATGTAAAACAAAATATGTTTACAGATGCATATACACATGTATAATAAATATGCATATTTGTATTTGAATCTGCACATATATATTCATATTATATGAAGTACAGATATGTTGCACCTTGTTTCTTTATCTCTTCTCCCAAAACCCCAAACTACTTTAATCTTGGTCATAGTTTGCTGTAAAGATTTATAATTAAACACAAACTCTAAACAAATTCATCCTGATTATTATGCCAATGTTAATTTTGTTCTGTTTTGTTTTCTATCCTTTCTATCACAGAAGAAGTTTGGGGGACAAATGCTGATAGGAAAAATTTGTGCCAACCTCAGATGTAAACATATCCCAGAAAATGTCTTTCTTTCATGACAGGCCTAGTAGCTCTCCTTCAAGAGCAAGTGTGGAACTTTATCATCTTCCTTCAACTCATTCCAAAACTTCCAGTGCCCTGGAGGAATGAGTAGCATGAATTAGTAATGCAGGTTAACTCAGTTGCTTTAATGGTGCAAATGAATAATTCTAGAGGAAACTGGAAGAAAATTGTTTGTAGAGTTGATGATACAGTTCCCCTTTTACTTAGCATTATTTTCAAAATAGCTTCACAAAATACAAATGAAATAGATTATTTTTCTCAGTTTACAGAAAATCATTAGGGGAATCATTCAAAGTCACATAAAAATGAAGTTTGTAGAGACACAGCTCCTGATAGGTGCTTCAGAATTTCAAAAACAGCTCAAACTCAACCCGGATGTTGTTTCTCGGTTTGATTTTATTGAAATAAGATACATTTTCTTCATTACTTTCACAAGATTATTTAATATAATATCATCTGTATACAAAAATGTCAGTCTAACATATAGATTAGAAACAAAATGAGCAAACCTCTATCTGCAAAAGAAGAATGTCTACTAAATCAGGCATATTAATGAGTGACCTGGACTCACAGTCATATGATATTAAGATTTAGTCCAAAAACTATTTTTTATTTTATTCTCTAATTATTTGTTCAATATATCGTGACCTCATTTTCCCTCCCTCCACTCCTGCCAGCCCTCCCCACCATCATCCTTCTTCCCCTTCTGAAAAGAACAGGCCTCCCAGGGATATTAGCCAAATAGACCATAAGAAGATACATCAAAACTAGGCAAAAACCATCTTATTAGGGCTGGATGAGGCAACTCAGTAGGAGGAAACGGATCTAAAAACAGGTGAAAGCATCATAGAATCCCTCACTCCCACTGTTAAGAATCTCACAAAAATACCAACCTAAGAACCATAACAAATATGCAAATGTCCACATAGGCTCCTCCATTGCCTCTTCAGTCTCTGTGAGCCCCTACAAGGCATGCTTAGTTGATTCTTTGCATTCTGTGTTCTCCTCTTTTTCTAGACCCCTCTGGCTCCTACAGTTCTCCCCATCTTCCCTGGGGTGACCGATGCTCTAAAGGGAGGGATCCAATGGAGATCTCAAATTTGTGCTCTGTCTCAACCTAATGTTTGCCATGGGTCTCTTCATCTGCTCCCATCAGCTGCCAGCTGAGTGCTGTGGGATTTTCTGTGTGCTGTAAATGTGTTGCTCTGATAGGTTGATAAATAAAATTCTGATTGGCCAGTTGCCAGGCAGGAAGTACACGCTGGATAAACAGACAAGGAGAATTCTGGGAAGAGGAAGGCTGAGTCAGGGGAGATGCCAGACCACCATCCAGGGAGCAGCTTGTAATGACACACAGGTAAAGCCAAAGAACACGTGGCAACATATAGATTAACAGAAATGGGCTGAGTTTAAATGTAAGAGCTAGTCAGTGGTAGGCCTGAGCTAAAGGCTGAGCAGTTATAATTAATATAAGCTTCTGAATACTTATTTTATAAGCAGCTGCAGGGTCTGTGGGACTGGGAAGAACCGGAGAAAACTTCAGCTACAGCTGAGGCCTCTGATGAAGACTGGGATAGGCACCAATCCATGAGTATATCAGAATGTTATTAGGAAGCATTTCCTTGATTTTTCTCCCTCTATCCTAGGTCACTGGGCTATCCAGCCTTCAGTTTCTGGTCATCTAGGCAGATGACCTTCTCATAGCATGGGGCACAAATTAGACCAGTCATTGATTGGCCATTCCCATGAGTTCTGCATCCCCAGCAATGGCCCCAGAACGTCTTGAAGGCAAAACAGATTGTAGGTAATTTTTGTGGCTGGGATGGTTTCCCAGTCCTAACACTGGAAGTTTTGCCTGGTTACAGAAGATGGTCTGTTTAAGCTCCATATTCCCCATTACTAGGATCCCTCACTAGGGTCACTCACGTAGATTCCTCAGAGCTTCTCCTACACTAGGTTTCCATATCACCCTTCCAATTCCAGTTGTCTATCCCCATATACTCTATCTCCATTCCTCCCCCGACCGCCTGGTCCTTCCTGTTTTCATCCCTACCTGCTCCCAGTCCACCCACAGAATCTATTCTATTTCACCTTCCCAGAGAGATGGATCCCTGTGTTCTCCTTAGAGCCCTACTTGTTACTTAGTCTTTCTGGGTAGATTATAACATGATTATCCTTTACTTTATAGGTAACATCCACTTACAAGTGAGTACCTACTGTCTTTGTCTTTCTGGGTCTGGGTTACCTCACTCATAGTGATTTTTTTCTAGTTCCATCCATTTGCCTGCAAATTTCATGTCATTTTTTAGTAGAATACTCCATTGTACAAATGGACCACATTTTCTTTACCCATTCTTCTGTTGAGGGACATTGTCTTAGTTAGGACTTCTATTGCTGTAAAAAGACACCATGGTTATGGCAACTCTTGTAAAGGAAAACATTTAAGGGGTTGGCTTACAGTTTCACAGGTTTAGTCCATTATCATCATAGTAGGATATAACAGCATCCAGGCAGACGTGGTGCTGGAGCAGAGAGTCTTACATATTGATCATCTGGCAACAGGAAGTGAACTGAGTGTCACACTGAGCAAAGCTTGAGAAAAGGAGACCTCAGAACCCATCCCCACTGTGACACACTTTTTCCAACATGGCCATATCTATTCCAACAAAACTACAGTGCCTAATAATGCCACTCCCTGTGAGCTTATAGGGGCCAATTACATTCAAACCATCACACACATGTAGGTTGTTTCCAGTTTCTGGCTATTATGAATAACTCTATTATGAACACAGTTGAGCAAGTGTCTTTGTAGTAGGATAGAGTATCTTTTGGGTATATGCACAAGAGTAGTATAGCTAGGTCTTGAGGGAGATTACCAGTTTTCTGAGGACCACCATACAGATTTCCATAGTGTTTGTATGAGGAAGCTGTGGCTTGTTCTGTTCTCTGATCTTCTAGCATTCACTCCAATAACTGGCCTCAGGTTTGGTTTTATTAATAAGAACTTTTAAGATTCCTGCTACATTTGGTTCCCAACATTCGTGGTACAAACTCTTGAAAAAGCTACTTGCCCATGGCCTTGCTGGCCCCTGCTCAAACCTGAGCTACCCTCAGCCAGTTGTGGTGGCACACTGGTTGGATTTGTTGAAGGAGGCAGAGGCAAGAGGATCCCGAGTTGAGGCCAGCCTAGGAGGCTTCCTTGGGAGAAGCTTCGCCCCAGGCTGAACCACAAACAGTGGTGGGACCATGGAGGCAGAGGCTGCTACTTGGAGTTGCAGGCTCCTTCTCATCGTGTTGGTGACTGCGGTGATGCTGCTACCTGGGACACAGGGTTTACCACTGCTTGTTCAGAGAAGAATTGTAACCCCAGCACTCGGGAGGCAGAGCCAGGCAGATCTCTGTGAGTTCAAGGCCACATTGGAAACAGCCAGGCATGAGGACTCATGCCTTTAATCCCAGGGAGTAATGGTAGAAAGCAGAAATATATATAAGGCATGAGGACCAGAAACTAGAAGCATTTGGCTGGTTAAGCTTTTAGGCTTTGAACAGCACAGTTCAGCTGAGATTCATTTGAATGAGGAGTCAGAAGCTTGCAGTCTGAGGAAACAGGATCAGCTGAGGAACTGGCTAGGTGAGGAAGCTGTGGCTTGTTCTGCTTATCTGATCTACCAGCATTCACTCCAATAACTGGCCTCAGGTTTGATTTTATTAATAAGAATTTTTAAGATTCCTGCTACATTTGTACAAGTTTGCACTCCCACCAGCAATGGAGGAATGTTCCCTTTGCTCCACATTCTAAGCATCATAAGCTGCCACTTTTGTTATTGTGTTACTGCTCTTACCAATTGTGGTAGATGTAAGATGTAATCTCAAAACAGTTTTTGTTTATATTTACCTGATGGCTAAGGATGTTGAACATTTCTTTTAGTGTTTCTCAGCCATTTGAAATTCTACTATTGAGAATTCTCTGTTTAGATCTATAACCTATTTTTGAATTTGGTTTACTGATGACTAGTTTCTGGAGTTCTTTATACATTTTTGAATATTAGCCTTCTATCAGATGAGGCGTTGATGAAAATCTTTTCCCATACTGTAGGCTGCCATTTTATCCTATTCACAGTGTCCTTTGCCTCACAGAAGATTTTCAGTTTTATGAGGTCCCATTTGTTAATTGTTGATCTTAGTGCCTGTGCTATCCATGTTCTATTCAAGAAGTTGTAACCTGTGACAGTGTCTTCAGACTGTTCCCTACAGTCTCTTCTATCTGGTTTTATGATAAGGTGTTTGATCTACACACCAGTAACTATTTCTAAATATCTAATTAACCATTCAATACAATTCAGTTTTAGAAGATAATTTGGAATGAAAATACCTTATCATCTTCATTCTTATTTAATCAATTTCTTGTGTTACCTCATCTTGACTTTCAGCCTGTTAAATTTCACATCATTAATGCCTAATGGTTAATGTTTTGGTCTATTTGAGGCCTAAAGCTTAAATTATTTGGGTTTGGTGATTAGCAAGTCTATAATAGGCTGTGTCTCTCTGCAGATCTGAGGTCTGTGATCCAGAGTCAGAACATGTATTATTCATCACTCCCACACTCAGAGGGAATTTTCAGGGACATGAAAGTACTTCTTTTTTTTTTCTTTTTCTGGGGAAAAATTATGTCCAATTGGAGTAATTACCACAGTCAGTTAACTCTCAGTTATAAAGCCAAAACAAATTGTGTCATTAAAAAAGGACTACATCATTGTCACCACATGTAGTCTTATGGAAGATGGTTGATTATGTCTGATTTCATCAAAAGATTAATTATAAATCTTCAAAATCTTGGGAATTTCTATGATAAGACAAATATGAATATTAAAAATTATTAGTTTGTATCCATAATTTTTCACCATAAGTATTAATTGGTTAAAGGAATGAATAAAATCTTTTAACTTTCATATAAACACCATAAAAGGATGGGGGTATGAGCATCATAGTAATACATCCATTTCTTCAACCACTTGTTTTATTCTTTGTGAATAAATCATTTTTTAAAATGTGCAGAGTTTTTGTTTGTGTGTGTGTGTGTGTGTGTGTGTGTGTGTGTGTGTGTCTACAGTCACCCTAACTGCTAACTCACTTGTATGAACATAACAGCCCCATACATTGTCTTGGTTTGTCATGCTGGGATGGAGTGCTATGGCATCTAGTGGAGGAAGCAGAGGGGTGCTGCTTCTACTGAACACGAGACAGACCTTCTCTTCCCACAATATGGGGATCTGAGTGGTCTGAGGTTGAGAAATCCAGGCCTAGAAAATTTTATTCATACAATGTCAATTAAAGTGAAACTCTAATAATCACACTCATAATCAAATTGAGGTTTAGATAAGTACTTTATTTTATTTGGGTTTTTTGCTTATTTTGTTTTGTTTTGTTTTGTTTTGGATAGAATCTTACTCTGTAACTCAGGCCAGAACTGAAATCATATCAGATCTTCTCTCTCGGTATCCAAAAGAGTCAATTGGGCTTCCATAAAATTGCTTTAAAATTTAAAGAACTTATTTCCAATTAACATTTCTCTCTTTTAATCTATTGTTGATTGCACTTTTATTTTCTTCATTTGTTCCCACACTACATATGGTTATAAAATTCATGTCATTTGTGTTCTGTAGATGTCAATAAACAATAACTCAGATAAAACACAATCATTGTTTCTCTTCTGATCAATAATAGATACCCTAAAAGGCACAGTTCATATTTGAGTCATGAATTTCGGTAAATGGCTACTCCACACTTTTTGCACACATTGCTTTTTACAGAGAGAAATATATGTCAGATCAATTGATGCATCAATAGATGAAAGCAGGAGGAGCTTGGACCCTGTTTCCAAGTCTGCATTTTTTTCTTCTTTTTTTGCTGGAGCTGAGGGCTGAACCCAGGGCCTTGAGCTTGCTAGGCAAGCGCTCTCCCACTGAGCTAAATCCCTAACCCCAAGCATACATTCATAACAGCTGTGCAGCTTTGGGCAAATCATTTTCTCTCTGAGAAGGTTGTGCTTCTAAAAGTGACATAATTGCAGCAGTATAGCACAATCTACATATAGAATGATAAAATTAGGAACTTCCATAAAAGGTATGCAAAAACTGAAAGAGTTCCATGTGTCTATTTATATATATTAATCTCCCTACTAGTATAAACAATATGCTGTTGTTTACAAAATAATTCATCTCTCAGATAATAGAATTTCTGAAATTTACATAACCATCTATAAAAATGTAAGACTATAGAGATACACATAAAACCACGCTTGTCAGTAAAATTAGCCCAATTCTTGCTGCATTTTGCTTATCATTTGAAGTATAAGATTGAAATAAATATTTAACCATAACATAACTAAATTTCCCAGTTCTGCATTTCCATTAATATTTGTTAAGAAGCCTTTTGATCACCATTTGAGATGAAGAGTGAAGGTAAAATGTGTGCATCATCAGAAAATAGACAGATTGAGCTTTTTCGTTTCCGTTAGTGTTTGCATGCCTCTGATGTGAATTAACCCAGCCTGCAGTCAATTATTTTTCTGAGCTTATAAAGTGCTATTGGTGGTTTGGATTGAAATTACTCATTTTTCATCCAGTCATTGATCAAAGTCTCCCTGCACTTTTCTTCTTCTCCACGGTGGCTTAAAAATGTATCCGTGTCTTCTACTTCCTGCTTTAATCTTTCTTATCTTAAAATATTGTCTCGCCCTATTTGTGCTGGCTTATTCCCAATGACTCACCTGGGGACAGACAGGTGCCACTCCAGACTCAGTGATTAAATGCAACAGCCCCAGAGGCCTTACTTTAGAGTCTAATGTGAAGAACTTGACATCATAAATTATTCAATGCTCAAATTTTGGGTCTTTATGTACCATTAAAATCATTTTATCTGAAAGTCTTTAATGCATTAAACAATATAGCTATTTATATTCTTTTGTATACAGCTACCTACAAAGTTGCATTTTAAATACATCATTGTTATAAACAGTAGCAGAAAGGGCTGGGCAAGTCCTTAGGTGCTTTTAGGTGCAATTTATTTATTTATTTGTTTATTTATTTATTTATTTATTTATTTAGGTTTTTTCGAGACAGGGTTTCTCTGTGTAGCTTTGCACCTTCCCTGGATCTCGCTTGGTAGACCAGGCTGGCCTCATACTCACAAAGATCTGCCTGCCTCTGCCTCCCGAGTGCTGGGATTAAAGGCGTGAGCTACCACCGCCCAGCTTTAGGTGCAATTTAACACAAGAAATTCTAAGACTGTATGCTAAAGTTTTATATAAAAGGAGAGTTACAATATGTCTTATTTAAACAAGATATGATCCAAGTTTTACTGTTAAAAATAGTTCAAGAGTGAAAAATCTGTTATCTTCAGAATTATCTTCAGCGTCCTCATCCTCTCCAGTGGCATTAACTGCAAACAGGGGAGTAAAGTAGCCGTAGGTAGCCCAGATGCATTGGATTATAGGGTAGAATGGCAGTTCTAACTTCATAAAAGACAAAAAGGGAACTGCTAATTAGTTTTCCTGTGCTGTCTTGAATGTTCAAATATTCAGTGAAATAACTTGACACAAGAAAATAAGGCAGATAAACAAAAGAATATGAATTATATTTCAATTTGTTATGTCAATTCCAAGATATGTTTTTTTAGAAATATTTATTGAAAGCTTTCTGTTCATATGTGGAGTAACTGAGTTGAGATATTTCAACAATAATTTCCTGAAATGTCATGTGTTGTTTTATTAAGTGAGAAAAATGGCTTTGAAATGTCTAATAATGTGCATTTGCATTATCTTATATTATTCTGAGATATAGATTAAGCTCTTCAAAGGGTACATAATAATTTGCTTCCTTGTCATGAATTCCTCTTTATTGGCATTATAATTGAAATAGTATAATTATTGCTGCTAACCACCAAGTAGAGGCACATCATTAGTTTCGTCGTTGTTGTTTTGTTTTGTTTTTTCTGGTATCACCCTGATACCTGCCACACCCCGTCAAACATTACCTAACCTAAGGATTGTAGATTGAACTTAAGTGGAATAACTGCATGTCTAAAGAAGTTCATCCTGCTTATGAAAAAATGTGTCATTGGAGTTTGAAATGAAAATCTCATCTACCTTCATCATCCTTACCTGTCACTGCTGTATAATTAATTTAGGTAACACAGCACAGGATGTACATAGCACTGCAGTTTCACCTAAAACGGCTACTTATCACTTACCTTGGGCAATTAAACACTTTCCTGTGCTTTTTCTTTCCAAATTAGACATTATTTGTAAGATGGCACTTCTTTTTCTCAGATCTAATTTCCATAGAGTCCATAAACTGAATGTTGCCTTATCCTTTTTGCTTTTGCAGAGTAAAGATAAACTACAGCCTTTTGAATTAGAATTCACTGTGACTTAGACTATGTATGATTCATGAGGTTTGGCAGTATACTATTTAATACATCTTAGAAGTACTTTGATTTACAAATCATGTGTATAGAACAGTCACTCTCATTCAAGATCACCTCCTTAAGATGTATATTGGGCAAAGTGCATTGGAAATGCCATAGAACATTATCAAATGTCTGAGTGAACACCCAGGTCAGAGCTTCAGGGTGCTTTGGGTAGATACAAGCTTGCTAGTTAGTTTCATTGTTTTTAATGGCTTCTCAGGTCCAGCAAAACCCACAAATGAAGAAAATCTTGTTCCAGAAGACAGTACATATTGCAGATCTGTAATATGTAAATCAAGTTCTTGGTGTTTTTCTTCCATTCTTCATTTCAATGGCAACAAGAACAAATATCTGGTGATTCTTATAGATTATGTTTTCTGATTTTTATATCAGTAATATAAAAATTTGAGAAATGTTGTCTCAAAAAATCTGACTAATAGTCATAGGAAAGCTTTCTAAGATTTGAACACACATGATAATGTCCGTCTGGACTGTCATAAGATAATGGGTTTTATATGTTTTTAGATGAACACAGACCTAGGTACAAATTGTAACAGCCTTGCTAGGAAATACATTGCATTGTGATCAGGCTATTGAATGAGAAATAACCAATTTATATGGCAGGGTCAATTTGTGGGTCGAAAATGAACCTCAATCTTGCAGAAAATATATTATTTTAAACATAGCATGAAAATCTAACAAATGACAGGGATTTTATGTCGCGATGCTTATTAAATGAGTACAACTTTTTCAAATCTGCATTAACCTTTAAAATTCCATCCAGGACCCAGGAGCTGTCTTCTCATACTCAACTCCTTCCTGCCCTTTCTTTCTCCACTTCCTTTTCTTTTTATGTAACTGTCACCTTTGCCTCTCGGCTCTTTTTTCTTGAATTTCATTTCTTTTTACCGATTCCTGAATTCCCTAAAATCGTTCATATATTAAATTCTATATATGTAAATAAATAGTTATAAAAACCTGATGGTGGCGTTTTTTTTGCTTTGGATAATGGTACATTAGCCATTTTCAAAGTATTCTGACCACCAACAAATGAGACACAACAAAATCTGGACAAAAAGTCAACAGACACACAAACGTCTGTTTTAAAACATGAGAAAAGCATGTATGAAGGAAGCTGAAACTATAGAAATTATGATCTTAAAACGTTCTTTGGGCTGTCCAGACTCTGGGTCCTGGCCCTCCAGGTGGTGTCAAGGGTTGGTTACTTCTCATTGCATGGGTCTCAAACTGGACCAGTCATTGGTTGACCACATCCACAGTTTCTCTGCCACTTTTATCCCATCATAGCTTGTAGGGAGGACAGATTGTAGGTCAAAGGTTGTGTCTGAGTTGGTATCCCAATCCCTCTACTGGAAGTCTTACATGGTTACAGGAGATGGCCAGCTCAGGCCCCATAACCTGCATTACTAGGAGTCTTGGCTAAGGTCACCTTCATAGATTCCTGAGATTTTCCACTGCACCAGCTTGCTAGCTCGCCCCAGAGATGCTCGCTGAATCCAGTTGCATCTCCTAGCACTCTCTCCCTCTATCCTACCTCATCCCTCCTGTTCCCATGCTGGCTCCCCCATCCAGACCCCTGCCTTTATTCTATTCTATTTCCCCTTCACAAGGAGATGCAGGGCCTCCCCCGTCTCCTGAACCCTTCCTGTTACTTAGAGGATAGAACCAAACACAACTGGCAATAAAAAAATAAATCAATGGAATGTTTCCTAATGATATCTTGCTATACTCACAGATCTTGCTTAGCCCATTGTCATCAAAGAGGCTTCCCCTAGCAACTGGTGAAAACAGATGCAGAGACCCAGAGCCAAACATTATGTGGAGCTCAGGCAATCCTCGGAGGAGGAGGATTGTGGGAGTCAGAAAGGATCAAGGACACCAAAAGAAAACTCACAGAATCAACTAACCGGGTTCATAGAGGCTCACAGAATCTGAATCGAAAACCAAGGAGCCTGCTTGGGACTGACCTAGGCCCTCTGCACATGTATTAGAGTTGTGTGGCTTGGTCTTCTTGTTCTAACAGTGGGAGCGGGAGTAGTCCCTGGACCTGTTATCTGCTTTTTGCTTTTTGAAACTTTTTCCTACTACTGGGTTTTCTCAAGCAGCCTTAATAAGAGGAGAGGTGCCTAGTCTTACTGCAACTTGATATGTCATCACTAATAGATATCAATGAGAGGCTTACACTTCTCTGAAGAGAAAGTAGGAGGAGTGAATGGGGGAGGGGAAGGCTGGGGAGATGGACTGGGAAGTGAGGAGGGAGTAAGGGAGGGGAAAGTGTGATAGGGCTGGGAAAGATAAATTAATAATTAAATACACAAAATTAAGTTCTCTGTGATCATCCTGAACTTGATCCTAATCACCACAGAATAAATTTTAAGAGACAATTTGAGTGCGGAGAACAATGAGTCAAGGCTAATGGTTGGAAATACACATCACTTCATAGGACCTTGTACTTATGATCCTAATCGCTTAATTTTCTTGTCAGTTATCACTATCTGTAGCATGAAATATCTGAAGATTTTTGTATTGTACCTTCTCTTTAAACTGGATGCTTCTAGGGCCACCTGGAATCAGTTCAGTTGACTTATCACTTCTAAGCCATACACATGGGTATTTCGACTACTAGTCTGGAAATAATCTTGACACAAGGAAAATGTTCAGATCAGATGCTCGTTTGATTCTCATTCTTATTGATGGCACACGAGAAAGAGACGGGCCCTCAGCCCCGCTCCACTCAGTGTAGACTGTAGTTAATTCAAAGGAAATAATCACACATGAATATTTTGTAATTTAAGGTAATTTACCTTATTTAAGTGTTTCCACCACACAAGCAAGCTATATAAATATCTCAGACACTAGAAGTTTCCCTCATTATTCCCAAACCATTACTTTATATCATTACAGCAATTTTCAGGACAGTTGAGGACTTTTTTAGAGTGAATAATTTGTCAGTCAGTGCAAATATTGTCAGTAAAAACTACTGAAGATAGCAAAACTAAATTCTGCATCCAGGAGTTTTATTGAATGATAGGCTTTTTACACACACACACACACACACACACACACACACACGCCAGTGTATTAGAGCAAAGTGTCCTGTACCAACTGATTTGATAGTAAATGTGTTTTGAAATGAATGATATCTTATATTGTTTTTATTTTAGAGAATTTTGTACCAATAATACAATCACCTAGTCTTTTTAAGTAGCTGCTACATAGATATTGTAGGGTATTGTAAATGCTTGGGATGAGGATTTTAAATATTAAAATGTCTCTTTGTATGTATTGATATAAAAATTGAAACAATGAAGCTTTGTGAATATTTAATACATACATTCACATCAAGGTCTTTATTCAGATATCATATATCACATAAGGAGAATGAAAATACTTGGAAAGGTCATATTTGTGAGTATTATTGCACCCATAGACAATAAACATCTTCAGGTAATCAAAGTTTGAAAGATTCCAGGCATCTAAAGTAAATCCTACTGTAACTTTCAAATATTTGAAGGTTATATTTATCTCTCACTTGATCAGATAGTATAGAGACTTGGTTCTGAGTTTCTGTACCCTGTACCCGAACCTAATCGAAATTGAAATCTTTGCATCTAGGAATAGGGTGGGAGCTGTGGAAATCCCCAAAGCATCTGATTACTGCAGAAACACAATTAATGGGATAGATAGCTGATCAAAATTTAGTCATTTTAGTTAGTGATTTAATCCTTCTGGCACAGCTACAAAAACACCCTATATTTCACAGATTAGAAAAAATTTAATTAGTAGATTAAAAGTGGGCTAAACAAATTATAAGCAATACTCAGACTTAATGTTTCACTAGTAAAATATAATTGCAGAAGCAACATACTGTGATCGTTTTAACAGGGAGTCACTCACTTTCAAGCTAAAGAAAAAAATCACTTGCTGATTTTAGCCATAAATCATCCTTTTTGAGTTGCCTTTCATTTGCTACTTATCCACTATTTACTTAGATCATGCAATACTTCTCATGATGCACACAAAAGAACTGAGTAGACATACTACCAGGTATTTCTAGAATGCTGATTTATAATCTTGTCTTAAGTTAAAATTACAGCGGTCATATATGAACATTATGAATGGTGCATTATCAGTGTCTACTACAATGCCGTCTAGATGTGTATGTGCCCCACAGTGCTCTGTTCTTGTCATTACAGAGTGGTAAATATGTAGTCTTTAAAAACATACAACACTTTTAAATAAGAGATAGCATAAAACTGGATGGCCTCAATAGTACAGTATTGATGTATTTTTCCTGTCACTCTTTCTAGATTCTCCTCACCTTCACTAACTGCTATAGGCCTATGCTGTTTCTAAGAGGCTCCATCAAAACTTTATCAACAAGAAGTGACTTATGTTACATTGCACTTCCTGAACCATGGCTGACATAATAGCATATTACCTTTAATCTCAAAGATGGAAACTCCAAAATAGCTCTTTAAGCATTTCCACAGTGTCAGATCCATCCTGCACTGATGTCCTCATATCATGTATGTTATCCTTCTCCATGTCATTATTCAGTTATTTCTACACAGTTACAACAAGTCCTTCTTGGTTAACTATTGGTATGAGGATCCCAAAATGAAGTTTCTGTTTCTTCGTCATCAAAATTTTATTGAAACTCTGAAGGAATCTTGTCATCTACAAGACAGGAACCCTAATTCAAGGATAACATCGTCCTCAAGTGAGTCTTGTCTAAATAAAGAGTTTCTACATCTTAAAATTTAATTTTACATACTGGTGTGATCTATTTACCAGAGGTATATCACTATCTAATAGTCATTGATTCAAAGTATAGTGCACTGTAAATATCAGTTTCCTGAATTTGTATGGTAGCAACACCAAGTTAGTGTTTGCATTCTGCCTTTAAAGTCTTATTTTCTTCTTTCAGGACAGAAACTACTTAATGATGCAGCATGCTAAATAATCTTGTAACTTCCATGATCACATGTTCCTTGTCATTCTCTAGTTCAAATGCATCTCTGATACAGAAAGCATGTCACAATAAGTCTGAAATTATTCTGAATTTCTTGAGTGGCACACAAAAGTACTGTTGAGGCTAGGATACTAGGATATGGAATCTACTATGATTGAAATCTCAAAACAGAGAAATGGTTGGTTTGTTTGCTTGGTTTGGAATATAGGGCATTTTTTATTATGAAGGCTGTACATATGTGTTTTAATGATACATATTTTTAATTTTGCAATGGTTATATACACTGCTCCTCAAATTTCTGGAAAGAAGGTAAGCTGTCTGAAGACACTCTTTGTCTAAAATTACTATAGAAAAAGAATAAGTTGCTGGGCAGTGGTGGCACATGCCTTTAATCCCAGCACTCAGGAGGCAGAGCCAGGCAGATCTCTGAGTTCGAGGCCAGCCTGGTCTACAGAGTGAGATCCAGGACAGGAGCCAAAACTACACAAAGAAGCCCTGTCTAGAAAAACCAACAACAACAAAAAAGAATAAGTAAAGATGAGGACCAGTAGCATTAAAAATATTACACATTTCCATGTATTGAATAAATAACATAAAATAAAATAGTAAAATAAAAAGTAAAGTGTTTAAAAATATAGAAATAAGAGAAATAGCAAACAAAAGGGTACATTGCTCAGTGGTAAAGTGCTTGCATAGTGGGTGTATGATACCTAGCTGAATACCCAATACTGCAAACAAAGGGAAAAGAAAACAAACACAAGAAGGAAAATAAGAAAAAAAAGGAAGGAAGGGAGGAAGGGAGGGAGGGAGGGAGGGAGGGAGGAAGACAGACAGAAGAAAGAAAGAAAGAAAGAAAGAAAGAAAGAAAGAAAGAAAGAAAGAAAGAAAGAAAGAAAGAAAGGTGAGCAAAACCAATACAGTGGTACATGAACAGACACACAAAAATGTTCAGATGCAGTATTTCTTTAAGACACAGGACATTGCAAATAATTTCCCATTGCATATGTTACATTCCAACCTGAGGATAAGAACTGTCTTGAACAATATTACTCTTTAGTTGAAGAATTACTCCCAAGGAATATGTGTTATTGCACACACATTCCTGCAATGTCTTCCAATACTAATAATTAGAGGAGCACATTGTTCATCTAGAATAATCTGATTCACTGTGAAAAATGCTTTGTTTCCTTTATGTTTATTCTCTGCTTTCTACAACCTGTTTTAATGAATTCATGGAGAGGCAAAAAATTTGCATCTTTCTTAGGGTTTCACAAATAAATGTAGTTCCTTTCTTCAGAAATGCTTTCAAGACAAAAAAACCCAGAGGCAAAGTTCTATGAAAGGCCAATGAGAATCACAATATCTGTGTTATACATCTAAATACCTTAATAATTCATTAACTTGAAACAGTGATCCATTCCTTAATCATAAAGTATTTTATTTACTTGGAATAAAGAGAAAATAACTAAATACTGTATGGGAATATAAAATACTAGTTAAAATGAATGTCAGTAATATTTGTAATATAGAAGTTCATTTTAAAGTAAATCTTTTAATTTTTGGAAAGCCATTTATGGTAAAATATAAATTATTCACTTGTATTGAAGTAAAAAATATGTTAGTGTTTTTATTGGATAAATTAAATTGCCAAATCAATTTTTGGCAAATATTCTATTTTACCTAGCTATTTCTAGGACTTAGAGTAGAATCTCTGATAAAGAGTAGATTGTTCAAGAAATTATGAAATTTATAATGCAAAGTAAATTTGTTGAACATGTTTATGTATGAAAATTTCTCCAAAAGTTATATAATTGAAGTGTGCAATGAACAATTGATCCATAGAACTAACATAAATATTTGTGTTGGAAGTTAGTACCCTTTGGCACTGAACAATTTAGAAAACTGTAGCTGTATGTAAATACCTTATAAATTCATTTGCTGCAAATACACAATATTTTTCTCTTCTAATGAGGTTATATTTAATCTTATGCCATATTAAAATATTTTAAGTCACAAACTAATATTACTTTAATGATATATGAAACATTCCACATTCACATAAATAATTTCTCTACTTATAAAAAGAATTAGAGTATGTTAAACCAATTTACAGAACTAACTAATGGTCAAAGTGATGGGTGTATCTGTATGTGTGTGTGTGTGCCTGTGTGTATTTCTGTCTCATAGGCATGAATGATACCCCAGAAGTTTTAAGTCATGAAGAAATCTCATTTATTATTTTAAAAATATGATTTGCTTTGCTAATACAGCACACCTAAAAGGAAGGAAACTCTTTTCTGCTCCTTTGCTTACCATCCCAAATGGTAATATATTCCAAACATGTCAAGCAAGAAAAGGTTGGAATTATCCTTGACTACATTTGTTAATGCAGAAACTCAAAAGACAGGAGGTCCTGGCTCATATCTTCTACCAAGTGACCTTAAAGGAATAAAGCCATCAAGCCTTTCACTCATGAATCATCTCACTGGCCTTTGCCCTAAGTGTTTTGCTGGGAAAGCAAATGCCTGTGTGTCCTACATCCACAGAGGTAAATAAGTGGTTACTGAAATAGTGAAAATATTTTTCTGAACTAAACTTGTATGGGTAATTGCTTGCTGTTATTCATTAAACAATTCAAGACAACCATTTACACAGCTTCTATGTTGTATTCATTGTTGGAAGTAATCTAGATTTTACTTGAACTCACGTAAATTAGGATTAAACCTATAGGATTATAGGTTTTGGCAAGTTTCCTACTCTTCATAAAGTATTTAAATATCTACAAAGTTTGAGTTTACAGGAGTCCTAAAACGAATCACTCATAGATACTGAGGGAGGAAGATATGTCTTTTAAAGGCATAGCATAGTAATAATAAGTATGTTTTAATGACATTTTCCAAAATTACAGTAAAGGATTCATTATGTTTATTTTTAAATGTCTAGGTTCCATTTATGTTTATTGAGTTAAGCAAAGTATCAAAATACCATAGTGAACTCTGAAACATTTTTGTTGTTCTTTCATTGTTTATAAGTGTTTAGTAAGACTAATACTTGAAAATTAAAGTTCACAGAAGAAACCAGGCCTGGTAAAATGTGTCAGCTATTGAAGTCAAACTGATGACCTGAGTTCAGTCCTTAGGCCCCACAGGAAGGAAGGAGAGAAACCCAGCTACAGCCTATCCTCTGACCTCCCTGAGCACAAAGGGCATGCCCACAGAAAAACTAAAATGACTTAAATAAACACATATTAACAAAAGAAACAAAACTAGTGTTTGCTATTTCCTAAAGCAGTGGTTCTTAACTTATAGGTGGCAACCCCTTTGGAGGTTTAACAATCCTTTCACAGGAGTCTCCTAAGACCATCAGAAGACATTGATATTTACCTTATGATTCATAACAGCACCAAAAGTACAGTTATGTAGTAGCAACAAAATAACTTTACATGTGGAGGTCACCCCAAATAAGGAACTGTATTAAAGGGTCATAGCATTAGGAACCACTGTATTATAGGAACATGTCTCAGCTCCTCACATGACTAGGATGTTGATTTATTGTGGGCATTTCCAACTATATCTACTTTTAAAACCAGTTTGTGCAAATCCTTCAGTAGGGAAATACTTGCATATAAAAGACAAGTTCTCTCTACGAACACTGCCTATCAGCTAGCTTCACTCTGAAATACTCTCAGGTTATTCACGGAGTGTCTTGAGTTGACAGGAGAGACAAAGCAAAACATACAAAACCTCAATAATGTTTTAATGAATGAACAGAAAGGAGAAACAAAGAAAGAACAGTCATCCTAAGAAGAATCGAGTTAAATAAAAACGTCAATTAAAAGGACCTGTAAGTTGGGCAGGTTGTCCAAGCGAGGACGTGGACACAGTGATCAGCATGTTTTCTCCCGAAACACCTCATGTGAGATCATTTTCCTTTTTCACAGTGCTGATTTTTTTTTTTTTTAAAGCCGAAGTAAATTTATTTTTATTCCATTTGACTTGCGATCCAGAGTGAAACAGCAATGTGCGACAGAACCAATGTGTCTGACTTTGGGCATGGTACTCCCTCTGAATCAAGTTTCCCTTAAAGAAGAAAGGGAAATAAAAGTGAGGCATGGTGAGATGTGGGTTAGAGAAAGAAGGGATGAAGAATGAGCAAGAAGGGCAGGGGAGGTGATCCATTCAAAGGCTTACCAGGTGGGTAAACATTGCAAACTCCCTTGAGCCTAGAGGGCTACTGCTAGATCCTTCTGTTCCACAGCAGTGAATCCATTTTCTTGTCTGAGCAGACACTTCTTACGTTTCTATTCTTCTTGTGCTATGTACATAAAACTTCTTAGAAAATCATTGGGTACAATTTTTAGGTATAGTGGGATGAGAACATTTTATAGTCCCAGCAACCAGAGTTTGCACCCAACCTATGGAACACCGAGCACATAATTTGTTATTAATTTTTCTCATTTTTCAGAGAGATATTTCCATGGGGGAAAAAAAAGCAGAAACAGAAGACCTTGCCACTTGATGGTATTATTGAAAACAAGAAACATGCTTATTGAATGACACAATTTTCCTTTCTATTTCATGACTCCTGGTTTTGCTGTTTTTACTTTTGAGTCTGGCCATTGTGCTGATTCTGTTCTCAAAGGGAACATGACCCTTTTACCTCCCAAAAGATCCACAGGAAGTGCTTAGGATATAACAAGCCAATGGGTTAATCACAAATTCACACTTCTTTGTGTCCTCTCTCAGCTTTTGAACTAGGCTGCAGATTCACAGTTAGGCAAAGCCAAGCCTGCTGCTTCAGAAAAAGCGAAGAACAACAACACAAACAGCCCTTTTCCTCCAACAGCGGCTGCATTAATTGCTTTTGCAGGCCCCCCACTTTGCCACCCTCCCCCACAGTCTTCCAGTTGTTCCTCTCAGGATGCTGCCCCCCCTCATGTGGCCGTCTCTTCCCTGCCTCAGTCACTTCATGGGGCTGTGCTTGGTGTACTGACCATCACAAATCAGTGCCCCTCTTTCCACTGTGACTTATCAAGACACACTGGAAAACAAGACTCATCAAAAATCACTTGCCAATTATTAGATTCACCTAACTGAGCCATCTAATCCCTTCTGGTTCTGAGAAAAACCTGTCCTGCTAGGAAAGAAGGAATGAAAGTCCTAAGCTTGCAAATGAAACACATTCACAAACCATGACATAAACAGGTGGTACTTTTCAAGTGTTTGAAACCTGCATCATCATTGAGGTCTTCTTTTTATTTTCATGTATGGTTGCTTGCTTTTTTATTTTTTTATTTGATCACCGGGGGTCCCCCCAGTTTCCATAGCTTGTAGGTAGAATGGGAGAGGCAGATGTTTCACAGTTTTGTATTCCATCTCTTGTGTCTACAGAGGACAGAGAAAGACCGAGATCGAGGAAAGAGAAGGTAGGGTGGCTATTTTAACCTGAGTTCTTTCTAATTGTGGGATCTGTAATCTGCATAGGAGGGATCAGACAAGAATTTCAGATCTGTGGTTCAGAAAGGAAGAACTCGGTGCTATAAAGTAAGAAGGATTATTGTGGGGAAATGGTACATTAATGTACTCTCAGAGAAGGAAAGGAAATTGAAATGAATGGATAAGTACATGCACATATGTGTAATTTTATAAAATTTCAGGACAAGCATTTTAGCAGAGGTATACAAGCAGCTCCAGTGTTTACACTCATTATCATGAATGCATTATGGTCAGAGAGACTGAAACACAAGAGGGATCATTATTATTGCCTTATCCTTTTAGTGGTGGATTTTGTAGTATTGACTCTTTTTAATGGCACTCTTTCTAATCATGTGGGTGAAATAAATACTTAGGTTTGTTTGATATGTTCTAGGTAACAGGAAGTAAAATCATACTGCCTGCTCAATTTCAAAGTTAGATATGTGCTTACTGCTTGGTGGCCTCAAAACGACACAATATCATTTTGATGTAGAAAACAAAACAGTTTTCCATAAGGGAAACAGAATTCTTAGGTAAAAAGGGAATTGAGATTAATGAAGCAATAATGTCTGGTTTAGTGTGTGGCAAATAGTTCCCTGTAGGCATTGTACATCTTGTTTGGGGCTTTATGTATGGTTTTATTTTCAGGGAAAAATATCATGAAACTGCTTTGCACACACCCTGTTATTGTCACCTATAGATCACTGCTCTCTGTCACCAAGTGTTCTTTTTTATTTAAATAGATGAACTTAATGTCAACAGGGCTCTATTTTCTTCTATTCTAGTTTAAACTTAAAGGTACATTCACAGTCTGGGAAAAATTCTTACACATATTCACAGACTAGAAATTCTACTCCACCTGAAGTTGAAAATGCAACCTGGGACAAGCATTTTGTAACTTTACACATGATTATAAAAAAAATGGAATCTCACTATGAAAACTATATGGTTAACATACAGCTATAGAGCCATGGCTGTGCCAATTTTGTGTTTATTGTTTTGCTTTAGGATCCTTCCACAATGATGTCATCTTGTATTTTCCTGGCTGTTCTCAAGGAATGTTCTATGTCAGCCTCCCAAGTAGAAAGAACTACAGTGGTACCATGCCTGGCCAGCTGTGCCATTCTTAAATGCTTTGTGGTTTGAAATTCTTCACATGCTAGAACATGCCAGTCCAAAAAGAAAAAAGAAAAGTATTGACTGTTTGAGTATAAGGAATAAAAGATAAGAGAGATGGGCTATAGGTTCTAACTAAAATATCAGCATTGGTATTTTCAATTCGAAGGTTATACTAAAAATAAAGCATGATTGTTTGTATACGTTACTTATGCTTGAGCTACCGGAAAATTCAAAGCAATGATGTTACGCTTTCATATCTTATTATTGATTAGAAATATAAATGTGAATACGAAGTTAACCCTAGTTTCAATTTTTCTCTCCTACAAATCTGACATCTGTTATGCCTGAGTTTTTCTGAATGTTTCTGTAATATCCAAAACAGTCTTTCTACTTCACACTAATTTTGCGCATTTTCATCTTATGTGTCCTCCTTTGGTCAACGCTGTATTTACTGTTTCCTTTAAGATCTGAAGACGCCCACTCACCAACAGTCTCCTCCCCAACTGCACAGAGTTAAGCCTCTCTTCTCTGTCATGTTACCATGGTTGTAGATGAATTTCTAAATGGTCTTATTAAGTAAGAAACACAGAGCCAAATACAGAGGTGCAAGCCATAGAGATCAGAGCAATAGCTGCCAACTAACCTTAGCTTACCACCTCACCATAACTTCCCAAGAATGCCTCTTCCTGTCTAACCTGCACTTTTATTGCCTTCCTTTTCTGCCTTCTCATTGGCTCTAAGCCCAGCCACATCACTTCCTTGTCACTGCCTGACTATACAGACCTTCAGGGCTCTATGGTTAGTACTGGGGATTGAAGGCGTGTCACCACCTTTGGCTGTGTCCTTGGACACACAGAGACTCTGCCTGCCATGTGATTGGATTAAAGGAGTATTCCACCACCACCTGATTTCTGTTTATGGTTGAATATGACCTCTGATCTCCAGGCAAACTTTATTAACATACAAATAAAATACCACATTTCAACACAAATAAAACATCACCACACTTGGTTACTACTTTATCTCTTCCTTTCTGACTCAACACTACTCTCTACATCTGAGTGTCCCTTTAGTGTAGGCACTGTGACCTCAGCAACCATGCCTCTCTGCTGAGCAATACCAGAAAACGTGTAATTATCAGCCCTTTGCTTCAAACTTCCTGGGGCAAAACACTCAGGTACAAAAGTACAGTCCAACTTCTTACCAAAACAAGCCAACAAAATCTTGAATTACTATTGTAACCACAACTTTCCAAATGTAGCTAAGTAAAAGTCAGAGTGACTAGTGAATCTTTGGATGCATAAATTCCTAGCAATGAAACTTAGTTGTTCAGTTACTTATATTCACAAAATCAACTACCTGCTTACATTTGTAGTGCTTTACTTGACATGATGTTTGAAGCACGTTTCACTTATTTTTAACTAGGAAAATGAAACTAAGGGTAATTAATTATAAGAAAACTGTAAGTCCTATAAGCCTATTTCTTAATTATCTAAAAGTCAATCTCCATATTAAAAAGTGATATTGTCTTTTATTCTCACAGGGATCCCCTTCCAGAAAGCTATCATTTTTCTGAGTTTGTTGAGTACCTAAGAAGACCTCTAGGAGAAGAATGGGAGAATTTATTTAAAAAAATAAAATAAAATCTCTAACTATCTCCTAGAATGCAAAAATATTAAATAAATTAAAAATTTACTTAAATAAGCAAAGTTGAATAAACAATAGACATTTTATGCCCTTAAGTCATGTGGACTTTGTATTAAGTGGAACCATCATCTCAAGCAGGAACATCGTACATATAACTACAGTACAATTATTTTATTTTTAAACGTGTTTTCTTTATTATAATTTTTTCGTTCATATTTATGTATGTTGGTACACACTTGCCAGAGCACACCTTCAGGGGTAGAGAACAAGTCTGTAAAGTTGGTTCTCTCCTCCTATCTTTCTGTGAATTCAGGGGTTAAACTTGTGACCCAAGACTTGTGCAACCAGAGATTTTACCTGCTGAGCGAGCTTGCTGGTCCCCAGTGAATATTTTCATGCAATTGAGTTATAACCTATTTTGTAAACCAATTTTGTTCAAATCATTTCTGAATAATAACTTCATGAGATGAAATCTCTACTACCTTAGTATCCAATCTTCAGGTCTGGATGTCTGGAGAGAGAATTCTGCCATTGAAATACATGACACCAACATCAAGGAAGATGCTGTATCCATAATGCACAGAAAAAAAAAAAACCCAGCAACTAAGAATTATAGAGGCCTACATAGGCTAAGAAAGTGACTGGGCATATTTACATTATAGATGTAAACAGTGAAGACAAGCAAGGCTAGGCCAGTAGCTGAGAGAAACATTTTTTGGAAGATTTCTGTATAGGTTTTAAAATGCTAATGTCATTAGGTGGACATCTAGGCTGTTTATAATTTGTGGCTATTATGAATAAAGGAACAATGAACATGGATGAACAAGAGTCTCTGCAACAGAATGTGAGTCTCACTGGATACATTAACCAGACTGAAGACAAGGCCCATAACCAGCAGTAGACAGCCAACACAAAGTGAACTCAATAGTAATCCTGTAGACTTTTTTTTGTGTAATAGTACTGTTGGGGGGCATTTTTGTTTGCTTATTTTTTGTTTGTTGTTTTAGAATATTAGTTGAAGATGTGTTGCATTTGTTTATTCTGTGGAGCATTTGTTTAGTGATGCAAAAATGTGTTGCATCCTTTTATGTTGTATTTGTTTCACTCTGTGAAGCTGTGCTACTTTGCTTGTCTAAAAAACCTGATGGTCTAATAAAGAGCTGAACGTCTGATAGCAAGGCAGGAGAAAGGATAGGCAGGGCTGGCAGGCAGAGAGAATAAATAGAAGGAGAAATCTTGGAGGAGAAGATATAGGAACAAGAAAAGAAGAGAGAGGACACCAGGGGCCATCCACCCAGCTACACAGCCAGCCACAGAGGAAGAAGTAAAGAAAGATATACAGGAATAGAAAAAAGTAAAAGCCCAGAGGTAAAAGGTAGATAGGATAATTTAAATTAAGAAGAGCTAGCTAGTTCTTCCAATCCAAGTTAAGGCCAGACTTATGTAATAATAAGACTCAGTGTGTATTTATTTGGGAGCTGCATGTCAGGCCTCCAAAACAAAGAGTAAAAGAACAAGAACAGTTTATTATAATTTCCAATTTTGTGTTTTTTATTGTGCGTGTGTGTGTGTGTGTGTGTGTGTGTGTGTGCATATGTGTCTCTGTGTATGCTTCTTGTGGTTTTGTTTCATTTATGTTTGTTGTTGTTTTATTATGATATGTTTATTTTATTTGCCAATTTGTTTGTTTTCTAATGAGAGAAAGAAAGGGTGTGGAGTTGGGTTGGTGAGGATCTGAACAGGAGGTGATGGGATCTGGGAGGAATTATAGGAAGGGAAACTGTGATCAGAATTACTATATAAAAATATTTTTATGTAAAATTATTTTTCAATAAAAAATAAAATGCAAGTGTCTTATCCAAACAAGCATATTTTACTTTTACTTAACAAAATGTTCTTCAAGTTGTTTTCCTTCTCTTAGCAATAATCAGGGTTATATATTAGTTGTATGTTTAAATGCTCATCATTACTGAGTGTATTCCTATTCTAATTAACTGGGATTAAAGACAAACTACCTGAAAATACTAAATTCAAATCACATATTATGACACAGTTTTGTTGGAGCTTCTGAAATATTATCTCTCTGTGTGCTTAGAAAACTCCTGTTTTTATCTTAAAACTTTATTGCACTGTCCTCACTGTCGTTTCTGTGAGACCTGATCACCTTCCCGAAGAGTGGCCCTTTGCTTCCTTGAATGCTTTATCTGCATTGGACACCCGTCTTTTATACATTTACAATAAGATATGCATGCTTAAAACTGATGTTGCCTTGATAGTTTCCTCATTAGAAATAATTGAATGGTACACTCCCCATCTGCACAATATAAGTACCAAGTAAAGTATTTTCCAAAGAGTCTGTGCCCATGACTGTGATATACACTCTACTGAGTATGATGGTAAGGCGGGTGTTGATTAGAAACAGTAATGTAAAGAGTTTTACACTATGCACCAGTTTTAAGAAATAAATGCTAATGTTGCTGACAGTGAGGTATTATTATTCAATATTTGAGACGTCTATTTTGAAATGTCCACCTTTCACTATAACGTTTGAACAGTTACAGTATAGATTCCAGCTCTTATTTAAGCATTCTCATGAGTTCTTCCTTGAACACTGACACAGAGTCAGTCATCCTGACTTTCACTCACTTTCTTCAGTTTTCCACTCTGGACTGCTCAGTACGAAAGCTTGTGCTCTGGTGGCTAGTTTCAGTGAGAACATGCATATGACCAATTCACTGACAGTGTGAAATGTGTAAATTAGTCAATGAGATTTGAATACAAGGACATTTCGTCATATATCCAGGTACTGTCCATCCCTTGAACTGTGGGGAGAGCCCTTACAATGTGATTATCAGTTACAGGCCTGCTCTGTTGGCATCTTCCAGTTCCCTTTCTCTATTTACTGTCTGACCAACATTCAGTAATTTGAAGTCTAATTCTCAGCCTATACATGCTCTTCCTTTTTCCTTGGCCACCCCAAGAATTACCCTCTTCCTGAATGAATACATACTACATCCTACCAAACACACACACACACACACACACACACACACACACACACACACACACACACTGTAGTGCATTTCTAAATCCACTTTCTTCATGACTCTGGAGATAAATTTTATTATACTTTTTCGAAGAAATTAGTATTGTCTATCAACTGAAGAGTCAGGAAAGTAAAGGACTGAATTGTGCTCAAAAGTTTACTTTCTTGTGGAAAGTGTAGGTTTAACTTATTGGCTATGACATTGTTATACTTAAAAGCCAAGGATTATAGACCTAACTAACTGTGAGTCCATTATAAGAAAATAAAATCAATGTGCTTTATTTTTACTATAATTTAAAAGAATAATATATACTTTAAGTAATGGTGAAATTATTTCAGTGTGTAGAATTCTGTCTGAGCAGAGAGAGAAACTATCCCTGGAGAGGCAAATTGTGAGATAGTTAAATGGACTGGGACGGACCTCCTGGGTCATTTATTACACCTTAGGCCCTAATGAACTGGTATTTCATTTTGTGTGTGTGCTTCTGTTTCTTCATCTCTAAAATGAAGTGAATTGTCCTGCACCTCTCCAAAACATGGCTTGGGGAACAGAAAGTGCAAGATGCAGGCAGATCAGTATGAAATAATTGCTAAGTGCTGTCAATTATCAAAACAATGAGACTGAGTCCAAATTGTTTACTGATTACAGCCAATGTCCAAAAATATATGTTTATTTTTTAAAAATTCACTTCTGATTTAAAAGTGACAGTGTACAAACTGTAAAGCAGGATGAATCTACTCAGAAAAGCAAGTAGACCTAATGATTAATTTCTTCTAATAATGTTTGTTTTTCAAATATTACAGATACAATGAATCAAATAGATATAATTGAACATGTTGAAAATGTTTTTTGAACATAAAAACAGGCTATAATTCCAAAGTCCAGGGTTACTTTAAACAGTAAAATATTTTCTCTGTAGAAAACAGTAAAAATGATAACATTTCCCAATAAGCCCTTTTAAGCTAAATGATAGCTGAATTATACATATAAATATTGATTAGATTCCGGAATACAGAAGAAACCTATCTTCATCTGTCCAGAGAGCTATGTTTTACTTAAGTTGTGTAAGTGAGATTTCTATTCATCTTGCCCTTCACTGTTGTTTTATGGCAGACATTTTTTTTTTCTGTAGGCTAATCCATAATCTAAAAAGATTTTAGCCTCCCCTACTAACTCTGTTACTTTGCCTGTCTAAAACACTTGATTGGTCTAATAAAGAGCTGAATGTCCAATAGCAAGGCAGGAGGAAGGATGGGTATAGGCGGGGCTAGCAAGCAGAGAGAATAAATAAGAGGAGAATTCAGGGTAGAGAAGATCAAGGACTGAGAAAAGAAGGAGAGGAGGACACCCGGGGCCAGCCACCCTGCTACACAGCAAACCACAGAATCAGAAATAAAGAAAGGTATATAGAATAGAGAAAGTTAAAAACCCAGAGGCAAAAGGTAGATGGAATAATTTAAGTTAAGAAAAAAAGGGTAGAAATAAGTCAAGCTAAGGCCAGGCATTCATAAGAAAAAATAAATCTACAATGTGTATTTATTTGGGAGCTGGGTGGCGGGCCCCAAAAATGTACAGAGTAAAAAAAAAAAAAAAGAAAAGAAAAAGAAAACCAACAACACACAGTTGGGATATTGTTGGAGAAATGGAAAATTGTTCAGAAGACAGAGAACAGCTGTTAAGTAGCGTCTAGGCATGAACAGGGATGGTGCATCAGCAAAAGCAGTGTGCTGTGGAGAATAAAAGATTATTTTGAGATATGGGTGTCTCTTTAAAGCTGCCTAGAAAAGAGTAAAGGTTTAGGATATCTCAGACTTAATTAGGAAGGAAAAGGAAGTAGTGACAGAGGATGGAAATGGCTTTTCTGAGAAATGCAGTTTAAAGTTGGTCTTTATATATGTAAATTTCACCCAACACAACCAAGTTAATAGTCTATCTTAAGACAGTTTAGAGCTATGCAGTTATTCTACTTACAAACTTTATTTTTAACCTGTTTAGAATTAACTGACCTCTTAGAAACACATTTTATTCATCTTACTTTGGTTTGGATACACTAATGTACCACATTCCAGGTTTCTCCTTGGTGACCTAGTCAATCCCCCCAACTCAGAGTAGTGTATGTATGTGTGAGAAATGGATACCAAGTCTAAGACCATTCCCATGAAGCAGTGAGACATTGAAAGTACCAAGCAGACACACCAAATCTTGGAAACAACATGCATCTACATATTGATAATATCTGATCATGGCTTGTGTAATTATTCTGTCAGTAGGACAGAATAAACAAATTTCTACCTCATGAGATTCCTGTAAAAGATTGATTAAGACAGAAGTTCCCCATTCCTTTTCATTATCATATATGTTGGGCAGTTTAGTGTGTATTGAGGATGGCTTTTGTTTGAGACACTTTAGATGGCTTCTTAGACTCTCTTAAATGAAACTAGTCTAGTAGACTAGAACAGGAGAGATCCAAACTCTTCTGAATATATCAGGCCACTTTGGGATGAAGAACACGAAGTGTTAATCTTTCTCTACTACTACATCAGCACAGTAAAGAACACCAATATAGAGCGGATTTGTGAATGTTGTATCTGACATAATTAACAGGCAGGAGGTATCAAACGAATTAATGATGCTCAATGAGCCTTCCTTCCATATTTTATGCATCACATCTCTATCCTCTGTGTATGTTGTTAAAGAGCACCCATCTTTTTTGACACTATGAATCATACAAATTTTGTAAGGGAAAGAATATTTATGAAATAGCATGATAATAAATGGCTATATTGATCTGAAAATACCATGCTAATCAAGAGTACAATGAGATGGGTTGCGTGGGCTAAATTAACTTAATTATTAGCTATGAGCCTCAATTTATTCATCTGTAAAATACAGGAACTGGTTTGAGAATGCTTAGCATCTCATTTATCTTAGTATTCTTTGATAACATATGTATTTTGATGAACTAATCAAAATGGTCATCTTTCCTTTTGGAAATATTCCTAAATTCCCATTCATATGTTAATCTGTGTTCTATTATTACATTCAATTTGAGCCAACAGATGTTTGATAGAATTCAAAGAACAAGGACCGAGCCATATGTGAATTCTAATATCACCTTCTCCTAAAGCTCCTTCATTTGTGTTCAATGAGTTTTACTTCTAGTTATTGTGGGGGAAATTATGAAATATAGATTAATGGTTGCATTTTAATGCTTTTGATGTGTTGTTTAATGAGGTATGTGCTGTTTTATATCTTACATCAAAGAGGCATCTGCTAGAATCCTTCTTATCATACACATCAAGTGATTTTTGCACTAATAAGTATAATCATCTAAATAATGGAATATGGTATTTCTTTTTTATACCAATGAACTTTTCTTATAAAATTGGAGTCTGTTTTGCAACACCTTCAGTTTTAAAATTTAAATCATACTCATTAATGGACATAAATTCCTGAAAACAAGCTTGAATGATGCATAAGATTAAAGAGTAACATAAAGCAGATATGTAATTCTTTTGTAAGTCACAGCATATACTTCAAAGAGTTGTCTCAATGGTGTGACTGATTGCTATTATCAGTTATATAGGTACCATTGACAATTTGGGATATGTGATATGCACTTTCAGTCACATAAAATCATTAGCGAGAACCATGATTCCAAACATAAAATTAAAAAATCCAGCACAAGAATTTCCTGTTTCCAAATACTTTCTGGTCTTGCAGAGGACATGTGTTTGATTCCTCTTGCCTACATCCACATGCCTCCCCCGCATCCACTCACAAACATTCATACACATGATTAAAAATATTAGAAGTAAGTATTTAAATTTTTGAGTTAAATAAGGAAAGCATGGATTTGAGTTAAATAATAACCTAATAATAGCTACTGTGAAGACTACTGACATTATTAGGTGTGCTTTCCCACAACCCAAGGACATTCAACCTAAACATTAGTGGTTTTAAAAAGCTATATTTAAGTAAAGGTTTGAAACATATGAACATTTTCTTCAACCAAAAAACCAAAGAATCATAAATGCACTGTTCACTACCGCATTCCTGTAATCATTCATAAAAGACAAGAGATGGTAGGAATTTGTAAGTGTGAAGTCACAGAAAGACATAAAATGGAAACTTAAGATCATTGTTAGACTGATAGGACTATAATATTAAAATCCACAATGATGGATCATAGAATTCAGAATACTTATGGAATGTTATTGAAGATGAAATATTAAAGTTAATTTTTCCAAGTGGATGAATGATCTATTCACTATCATGACGGTCTTTGTGATATTCAAGTTATCTCCAAGCAACATTTAGTGAGCTTGTTGCTGAAACATAACACCATTTAGCTTTTACATGTAAAATAAAACTTACAATTTGAAAATTAAAGTATACAAAATTTTTCTGTTATAACTTTATTTTTATGTATCTTAGAAACCTATTTGTCCACTAAAACTTAACTAATAGAAGTATTTAATTAATTTTAAGATTGTCTAGAAAATATAAATAAAATAAATTGCTGAAGTAATACTAAGACAAAGAAAACCACACTGATGTAGCCTTGGGAGACATGAATTCCAGAGGCATCCTGTCCCATACCACATACTCTTGCCTTGGTCAGATCATAGGCTCTTCAAGAATCTTTGATTTTGTTTTTGTTTGTTTTAAAATAAAATCAAAATCTCTGGTGCAAGGATCCTGAGATTGCTTCAGGATAAGAAAAGTCTGATTTTTAGCATTAATTTCACTACTAAGTTGCAGGTATAGTCCTTTTGAAGATAAAAATCTCAAAATTTTTAAAAATCCTTTTATTAGAAAAAGGAGTCTCCAACCATTTATTCCCAATAGATTTTGTTTGCCTTGGTTTTGAAAACTTTACAAAGTCTGCCATGTACCAGTCACACTTCTAGCTAATATGCATAGGTAAATAGCTATTTAAAATTCCTACTTAGCATGTACATCTCTCAAAACTAATCCCAAATGGAGGACCAAAAATAGAATCAAGTTTCTACAGTGTGCTGCTTTGTTTTAACAGTGTTGGCGATTTTTTTGAAACAGGGATTTCTGATGAATTATTAAGTCTTGGTTGGCATTTGAGTTAAAATTTCTCCATATGTGACAACATGATTTCAGAAAAGGCCTTAAGAATCTGTAGTATAATAGTTCAATCTTCCCTCTGTGTGACCTTGGTTACCTCTACTGAGAGTGTGCAGCATTCCATTGATCTCCACACCTGAGTTCTGTGCCCTTTATCTCACATCTTAGTAATAAATTGCATTTTATTTTTCAGCCTTAAAGGTCTGAAAAAAAAATGAATTGAGAAGAAAGGAAAGACTATAAAGAAATCCTGTCTCCTTTTGAAAAGTAGATACCAAAATCAGTTATTCAGTCAGACAAAAAATAAAATTAGTGGCTACAATACAGATACATCAATGTATTTGAACATCTCCATGCTTTCTCCTGTCTTAACAACCTCTTCACTTTTAGGTGCTGAATAAAATGTTAGTCTTTACATTCTTCTCTAATCTTATATTCCCTATGAAATATACTTGACAAAACTGCCAGACCGGAGTTAGAATGGGATGACTGTTATCAACAAAGGAAAATGTATAAGCCAGAGGGACTGATTATTAAGAAAAATAATGTAGTCAGGCCATCAGAACCTAATAACACAGCTGATTTTCAGGTGTATTTGCTACATAATAAACTCTGGTTTATGTGTTCATGGAACAAGAATTAAGTCTAACCTTGAAAATAATTACTTAGGGGGCAAAAAAGACAGCCAAGCAGAAGAATTAAAAGAACAAAAAGAGATCAAACCCATACAAATTGTGAATATTCCTGTATCTTCACTCACATATATGAACTGAATATATATACCATTTTGGAATAAGACATTAGCTAATTAGCTGCATATGTAATAATGCAAAGAATCCTTTTTATCATTACCCGGAGAAACATACTCAGTCCTGATCTGATTTATCCCATGCATATCAGGGTCAAGTTCTCCATTTCCTGGTCAATTACTTAACAGAGTCAGGAGACAATAAACTCTGAAGTTTTTTCATTCATTAACATTCTAATATGAGAAATGGAAGCAATCGTGTCAAAGCTCTGAACTGAAAGTGTATCATATTTTTTAAAACATACACAGTCTTAGAGCATGACAAAGAGTTTTGTAACCCATTCATTTATTCAAATTTGCATGGTATCATAAAATAATTTAATTTTCCCTTTAGACCTTGTACTTTATGTTGAAGGTCAAAGGTTTAAATTTATATGCTCTTCTTTCTTTTGGATTCCAAGTTAGTCCTAATTGAAATTTGACATATATGCCTATTAGTTGAAATTATTCCTTTCCCATGCTTCATTAACAATGCACTTTACTATATGACAACGATAATGCCCATAATAAACGTCTCCTATGCGGTGTGGGTCACACTGAAACATGATTGATTATCTTAAATGTAACATGCAATTCGTGTTACAAAATTTCTTATGCTGAAATAGAGTTTCTGACTAGAATTTAAATATGAACAAAAAGAAGCAAAGTCGTCTACTTCAGATGCAAACGAACAACTCTATCCCCCATTTAGGGATAGAGTCAGGCTTGTCAGGAAAAAATTTTATTTTTAAGAAATAGTGTACATACAAAAGGTCCCTGTGTTTTTACTATTCTACAAGGCACAGGCTTCTGTGTTATTATGACTTTATATTGAGTCTAAAATTCTATCTACTTGTATAAAGCGAAAACTAGTTACTGAGTCTAATTCCACAGAAAACACTGAAGGAAATAACTCTAAAATTGGTATATACTGTTTTTCACCGCCTTTGGTATCAGTTCTTTTCCTTCTGTCAGAGGAACACTGGTTCTTTTTCTATAACTTTGTCTTCCTTTTGTTGTAGCAGTCCTGAACTCTCCAGGAAGCGTCAGTCCATCAGCAAAGAACCCAGTCACAGAGGCTGTTTTAAGGACAGCTTGGAAAAGACAGTTGCTAAGACCTTCCTAGAAAGCAACTTCGTCTTCTGAATTTGAAAGAAATTGTGGATCCATTTACTACAGTCTGTGGAGTAAGAGAATATAGAGAGCCCTCTGGGTGTTGTTTGCATTCTCTACCTTGGACAAATCTGATGTTTGGAGGAGGTAAAGCAGGAGGGGGGGGGGTGTTGTTGGGGGGGCAGTCAACCTGGTGTAGCCATTTCTTAAAACTTTTCTGGTTATTCATATTAATTTCTTCCACATATAAACGTTATCTTAAATTAATTCTTTGAAAGTCTTAAAATGTATGCAGTGTATGTGTGTGTGTGTGTGTGTGTGTGTGTGTGTGTGTGTGTGTGTGTTGTTTGCTTTCAAACAGCGGTCATTCACTAATGGACTCTGATCTGAGAGTATTGGAACATGCAATCAACTATCTTATGATCAGAAACTCAGCAACAAGAGCTGGGAATGTTCATTTCATGGGCACGATGGCTGGTTCTGATGGAAGTTTGATTAAGTTTCTGCATCAAAATTGCCTTGAAGCTTTTTAAATGGTGCAATCACCTAGTCTAAACTTATTATCCATTCAATCTCATAGGAACACAGCTAGGGTGATAAGATCTCTGCAATCATGGTAGTATATAGTGATGGCCAGGAAATGCTTCTCCAAGACCCATTCCCTCAAACTGGAAGATCTAGTTAAATCACTGTGAGACATGACATGGCAGATTCTGACTTAATAAGTCTGTGATTAGACCTTGTGGTCCTGTCCTTTTGATAAACTTCTACCTTATATCCAATTTGGGGTCTCTGGGTAACTATCTTTATTTACCATGATTTGGATAAGAAGGGACTGTCATGGACATTATCTGATTATGCAGGCAGAAACTATGACCAGAGAGTCAATTTGACATTCTAGAAAATGTCACTATAACTTTGGAAAGGTACATGATCCTCAAGATTCATAAAATCATCATTCTCCAAGCCTATACTCATTAGGGGTCAAGAAAGAGAAAAATGCACTGAGAGAGAGAAAAAAAGAGAGAGAAAGAGATAATACTCACTCTGTAATTATATCTGTTATCATAGCAAATATATATTTGAATTTATTTTATAAAATGAAATCTCAACAATTCAATAGCTTATTAGTAATATTTAAAGGACACAAGAGACAATTTTCATGCTATAAAATTAAGGAACACACTGGGTATTAATGAAATTAACATCTAACAGTTGGAAAATATTGACTTGGAAGCAGGGAGTCTGTTATACTTGCTGTTACCCTGAACATTTCAATTTCAAAAAGTTGCATGACTTTGAGTCTCCTCCATGTAGGACACGATGCCTGACATCGGATTTATTTCTGGCTTTCCATCACTTTCTAATTAATAGCACCACTGTGTGCTACACGATGTGAGAATTGAAAAATCTCTAAACAGTACCACAGGATCTCCACAATGCACTTCTACTTGAAAAAGACACCTGATCAGTTACCCAGCTGTTTCCTCCAGATGTTGTCTGTAAACTCAAAGGTCATCGCTTCACAGAAGCTGAGATTAATTTGATTTAAAGTATCTTACTGTAGAAAAGGCACAATATTAAAATGAAGTTTTCACATGGCCTCAAGTATCAAAATTAAGAGCTCATCAGACACCCATTTCTAGAAGTACCTTCCATCATTGTGAAGCTAAATAAAATCTCTTCATTCTATTCTTTTCTGTACATAAAATGTGTAATGGCATATTACTTTTGTTTTTAAGAAAAGCATCATTTTACCTTTGGATGAACTCTCATGAAAATATTATATGTTATAACTAAAGAAGAATAATGATCCACCCAATTCAGGAAAAGATGAAAAATATGACAAATAATTAAGACTACTGAATGAAAAGAAAATATAATAATACCGCCTGAAATTCTTTCTAATGCAAACCTGGATGTAAATGTTAAGAAATAACCTAAATGGTGGAGTTAAGTCTTTATGTTTGCATCTTCTTCATAGGGCTTTGTAAGACTAAGAAACAGTTGGATGAGACACTGTTATGGTGGGACACTGCTTGAGCCACAGGTAACAAAGTTGTTTGTTTTTTGTTTTTTGTTTTTATTTTTTATAAAGGATGCTTTAATACTTAATTACAAGCATTATTTTTATAATAGTGGGATGCATGCACCAGTCTTGCAGTAAATGTGTAACATTTAAATAGCAAACTAAGTTATTCCTGCAAGGTTATAATTCTCTGTTGGAGATTCAATATTGTAAAATAACCTTTAAATTTAGGCTACTCTTTCCTTTTACTCCTGAGATATCATTTATTTTCTTTAGTTATATATTTCACCTATTTGCCCAACAAATTAAATAAAATCAAAACATCAGAACTTACTGCATTTAGCATATCAACATCTATAAAATACTAATGTGTCTATGGCCTTAATTGTGCAGCACTCTGGTAACTGTAGTTTTTTAACAAAAAATAATATTATGTATTATTATTACATATACTATACATGTTATATGAGTATATATTATGTTTGATATACATCTTCTGTGAACAAAGCACATCTTGAATTATAAATAAGTGTCTCTAGTCTCCAAAAATAATCACTGTGCACTAAATTTAAGCCCTTGTTATGTTGAGAAGAAAAACAAACAAAGGTTGAAATATAAAGTAGGATTTTAGATATTCAGATTTTATAATATATTAAAGGTTATTAAATCAATAACCAAAAAATAAAAATCTAGGTATATTTTGGTATAATTATATATGGAAAATTTGAAATGGAGGCTTTTAAATTTTATCATAAATATAGTCAAGGCAAATAGAAAAGGCAAATAATAACTCAAATGCAAGTATTGGGGATTTAATATACACAAAACCTATATTGCATGTTATATTTACATTTGCACCTCTTTTAATTCTCTGAAATAAGCAATTGTTCCATTCACACATGACACATAAGAGAATTGAGACTTAGCCGGGTAGTGGTAGTGCACACATCTTTAATCCCAGCACTCGGGAGGCAGAGCCAGGCAGATCTCTGTGAGTTCGAGGCCAGCCTGATCTACAGAAGGAGATCTAGGACAGACACCAAAACTACACAGAGAAACCCCATCTTGAAAAACAAAAACAAAACAAAACAAAACAAAAACAAGACTTGGCAATAGTCTAAGTAGTTTATCAGATGTCAGATCATTAAGCGTAAAACCAGAACTCAATCTAGATTAATGTTTTTATCTTAATAAAACTATACTATGCAACAGAGAGTTGAACAGATAAAGACAAAGAGTAGATATATTTAAAAATTGATGTATAAGACTAAGGTAATTTTGCAGTCAAATAAATAAGTCTATGATAGAATGTTTTGCTAAAAATCATACTAGGTGGCTTTAAATCAACAACAGCTAAAACAATACCAGTCTACTAATGCAGTGTATACCTATGCCACTTCTTAGAAGATTAGAAAATACCAGTCTACTGATACAGTGTATACCTATGCCACTTCTTAGAAGGAGATTAGAAGATATCAGTCTACTGATACAGTGTATACCTAAGCCACTTCTTAGGAGATTAGAAAATACCAGTCTACTGATACAGTGTATACCTATGCCACTTCTTAGGAGATTAGAAAATACCAGTCTACTGATACAGTGTATACCTATGCCACTTCTTAGAAGGAGTGTGGTGGGTATTGTGTTCCCTGAAATATTGTGTGTTCCCAGAAATAAACATATCTGGGGTCAGAGAACAGACAGCCACTAGAACAAAGCCAAAAATGGTGGCTAGAAAATAGGAAGAGTAAACCCTAACAAGTTGGGCGGTGGTGGTACACATCTTTAATCCCAGCACTTGGGAGGCAGAGCTAGCCTGTTCTCTGAGTTCAAGGCCACTTTAGAAACAGCTAAGCATGGTGACCCACGCCTTTAATCCCAGAAACCCAACCTTTAATCCCAAGGAGTGGGGGCAGAAAGAGAAAAGTATATAAGGTGTGAGGACCAGGAATTAAAGGAAAAAAAAAAACATGTAGTTAGTTAAGCATTTGGTTGGTTAAGCGTTCAGGCTTTGGAGCAACACAGTTCAGCTGAGAGTCATTGGGATGAGGACTCAAAAGCTTCCAGCTTGAGGAAAAAGGATGAACTGAGATAAAATTCTCTATATTAAGACAAGAATTGCAACTCTAGCTGGGCGGTGGTGGCACACACCTTTAGTCCCAGCACTTGGGAGGCAGAGGTAGGCAGATCTCTGTGAGTTTGAGGCCAGCCTGGTCTCCAAAGCGAGTTCCAGGAAAGGCACAAAGCTACACAGAGAAACCTTGTCTCAAAAAACAAAAACAAACAAAAATAAAATTGCAATTCTACGTATCCTCTAATCAATGAATATTGACAAGACATCAGTTACTGACATGAGATTTTCTTTATGGTGGCTGTGGAGGAGAGCTATGCGCTGGCTTCGTGCTGGTGTGAGAGTGTGAGATGTAGTACACAGGTGGGTCAGGAAGGGAAGGTCTGAAAACTCCTTGAGTTCAACTTTGAGTCCTGAATGTTCCTAACTATAAAACCAAAAAAACAAAACAAACAAACAAAGCGTGGAATGAAAAAGAACACAGAAAAAGAAAACAAAAGAAATAAATCTCCCTGAAGATGTGAACCATGAAACTAACTCTGTTGTGTCATTTTAAGAACTCTAAATCTAATGCACTTATCCATTAAAACTGAAAGATCAAAGAATGTATGTCCAAAAACCATGAAATGATACAGCAATCTGAAATGATTTAAAATCACAGTACACAATCATCGAAAATGGAAGAAACAACCCTAAGAGGATCTGCAAAATATAATCCAGAACACATAAAACAGATAATTAGTATCAGAAGGAAAAATTCAATTACAAATAAATATACCAAGGAACCCACAGGACTTCAAGAGGACTTCAAGGGATGTTGGTTGCAGCTCTTATCTTGAAACTAAGTAGAATCAAACAGTAAGTTGGCCAAATGCTACAAGTGAGTTTAAATTAAAGAACAAGAACATATATACACAATTGTCATTTTAATTGAAGGGTTAACAAATGTAACTGAACAAGAATAGAAAACATATGTCTTGAGTTGGACTGGAGGCAAGTATGTCAAAGTAAAAAAAAAAAAAAGCAGCGGGAAAAGTTTTGTCAAATTTTGTCAATGCCTGGAAGAGATCTATGCTCACTCTGCAGAATATTACAACGTGGCCCTAAAGAGGAGCAGGATGGAAGCCAGTGAAGCCCAAATCAGCAAGGACAAGTCAAAGCCATTTATTAGTGCTTGTTACACCAAAGGGGGTCAGCTGCCACACTTTGTATTCTGACAGATTACCCAATGGCAGGAATAGTGGATAAAGGAGCTTTATGCTGGATATGAAAAGATCTCAGACATACCCTCAGCACAGATGCTAGCATGGAGAAACTGTAAGGAAGCCAAGTCCAAGGAAGGCATTTTCTCCATTGATCAGGAAAGCAACTTTGATTGCTCTGATAGTCTGGGGTTGGAATTATACATAAAAATTAGGCACACTGTCAGGTGTTAATCAAACGGTAGCCACTTGGGGCAACTTGTTGCTTGGGTTATTATTTGGCTTCCTGAATTTTTAGTACTGATAGACATGTGGTTTACTTTATGTCTGACAAGGTAGCCTCTTACTCTGGGTGTTGTAGAAAAAAGATTAATTTCCTGAGCAGGTGGCAATTTCTATTTTTATATATGACCTGGCCATTGTTCATTTTCACAGTGTCTCTTACTGGAATAGTTTTCATTGCGCGCGCGTGTGTGTGTGTGTGTGTGTGTGTGTGTGTGTCCAACTATAGGCACTCACTGTATAGGAAAACTTGACATCAGTGTGTATTCCCTTTTCTTGAAAACAGTTCTCTCATTATACTGCTGATACTTTCCATCATAGTTTCTCTTGAATGGAATAAACCACCAGTAAACGGTGCCTGGCCAGGAGATGGGACAGTTACTGACGACCATCTCCTTTTTAATCTGAGAAAACATTTGTCCTTGTGTACTTCATCAAACACTTCATTTAAGAAACAGCTATGTAAGTCATCCATGTACAGCAATGTCTAAAAGAGACCTGGTGATTTTCTGGAAGCTAGAATAAGCTTCCTGGTATAAAACTCCCATATCTGTCACACTGAAGCTCCTATGAGCCAGTATCCCTCACTTTCAGAACCACTTTACAATCCTGTATATACAGGTGAGTAGTTCCATCTACTGTCCCAATTAAAAAAAAAAAAAAGAATATTTCTCTAATTCCTTCCCAGTATGTAAAATGCATGAAATAGGAATGCATTATAAACTACTAAATTCATTCTTTGCTTTTTAAAACCTTTATTCAGGATTCTGAAATCAATAGTTTGACAAAATGCAGCTGCCTGCTCCCCTAGTAAGTGCCTTTATGAACATATCTGGCTGTGTGTCTTTAGAACACCCTTAATCCCAGCAGGATGCTTTTAAATTTATTTCAAGAGCAGTCGTCCTCGATTTCTTCTTTCTTGACCGTTAGCATTCTATTCTCCACCCTCTGTCTCTTCAGCTTGTCACAGAAATGGAAGGCATAAGCATCATGATCTGAACCCTAAATTCTAGATGGTGTTCCCTTGGTACTGAGCATACCAATATATCTACCAGATAGCGTGCTTTGCACTCACGACTGTGGAGGAGACCGTGATGGATTGAGTCAGTATTTAAAGTTAACATCTCCAAGCAAACCAAATGGAATCTCAGGATATGAGATGCTTGGGAGACAGAAATAGGGAGTCATGGAAACTTGGTTGTTCAGTAAATTGACTAAAAGTCCCACCCCATGTCTGGCAGTGATGCACATGAGTAAGAAACTACCTGATATTTCTGAGAACTTGTGTCATTTTAGGCTTACAGTTTGGAATTCACACACACACACACACACACACACACACACACACACACACACAAGCTGCCCAACTTTTGGAATATTTTTATCTACCTTTTGCAGCCTTTAATATTAACATCTAGAGAAGGGAGCCTGTCAGAAAAGAACAAGAAGGATATTTTGACTGTGATGATTAACTCACTGCTATACTGCAAATGTTAAAGTTGTAAAGTGGGAAAGGGCACCAGTAAGGGGACCAACAGAAGGTTAGCTGTCAGAGCCCTCAACCCGCATAAGTATTTTTTAATGTTTGGAACTATTCATACAGGCTTTCATACAGACTCAGGGTGCAAATTCAAGGCTGACCTACGATATTCCACTGTTTCCCTGTTTCAATGTAAAAGGCTAGAGCAATGACTTTGCCAAGTGATTTAAGTTAACTTAAAAAAAATACATGATACATGCCATGTTTAGCATTCATACTTCTTAACTGGATTTATGAATCTATAGTTCTGTTAATAAATAATGTTGAAGCATTCTCTTGTGAAGGAACATAACACCTCAGGATGTTTGTGCTCAACTAATCGACTCTTATATATGCAATGTGTGTCTTAGTCCTTTTTAAGCACATAAAATGATGTCCCTCAGGGCTGTTAACAAACATTCTAATGCCCAGAACCTGTGTATGAATCTGTTTACTTTATAAAACATACTTTCCTACTTGAGGGTTTTATGATGGAAAGATTACATTGACCCTAAAGGAACCACGTGTGTCCTTCAAGTAAGAGTAGGAAGCTGAGAGAGAGAGGAGAGGATGGGGCAAAGGCTGGAGTGTTAGGTTGGATGTGAGGAGGACTCAGTCGTATTGAAGCCCTACAGCCCCCAGGAAAGGAAGGAAGCAAACCATTTTCTGCATGAAATGGAAGGAATCAGTCTGGTTCACACCTGTAGCTCATAGAGTCTCTTTTGAGATCACTACCACAATAATGGGACCTCCTGATTTAAACTGCTAAAGCAGTAGGGAATTGACGGAGAAGCCACAGAACAAGAGTTTGCATTCATTCCCATTCAATCCAGTGCTCAGGGTTTCACTTTAGTCCTTTGGTGTCCACTGTTCACACAGTTGCCACTACATCATCTGAGGCTAATTCTCATTTACCATAGGGAAACTCTTCATGCCATATTTTGGAGAAAATACTTGAATAATCATTTTATTTTACTTTTTATCTTTTGTGGGTTGTATTTATTTTCTATATTCCCCAAAATGAGACAGTTATTGATGGATAAAATTCTATATTTCCAAACTGTTATGAAGTAATTTCTCCATTGTCTTCTGGATTATAATATCCTTTCAGGAGATAATTAGTCATCATGTAGTTCACACTTTTGTTTCCTACAAATTGCTCCTTATACCATTTTTACTTAATTAGCTACCAATTCAACTACTTTCTCTAGTAGATAATTATCTATTAAAAAAACCAATTAACTATAAAAAGTCATTATATTACATATAAAATTTTAAAAGTTTACTCTTGGGGAGTAAAAAATTGACAGCATATGCCTCAAGCAAAATCTTTAGATTTTTGTTTTATTTTATTTTACTTTGTTAATCTCCCTCTCATCTTTATTCTCAGATATTGTACTGACTTGCATTCAATTATTTAATTCCAGTGTTCTTTTACCTTTGGTGATGTAACTGATCTATTTTGCAATGATCTATTATTTTTATAAATTTGAAATGTGAAATTACCATGGTATGTTTTCCCATAAAATTAATTTTCTTGGATTTTTTTCTGCTTATTTTTTTCATTTCTTATTTTTTATTTGTAGCCATTCTGCTTATGTGTATGTCAGTGTACCTAGCGCAAGGCTGGTGCCTGTAGATGGAAGAAGGCATGGAGGTCCATCAAGGACCTGAAGTTAGAGACTGGTGCATGCCACATAGGAACTGGGAATCGAAACTATGAGCTCTGGAAGGAATGTTAGTGCTCTTAACTTCTAAGCCATCTCTCTAGACTTTTTTCTGATTATTCTTATCAAAAATGATCAACTAGATGATCTTTTTCAAAATTTTCTTGTATACTTTTTATCCTTCCTGTTTCTCTCATTTTTCACACTGATCTTCAATCTTTACGTCTATATATTTGTACTTAATTTATCTTTTGTTCTTTGTGTCTGGCCACTGCTTGTATCATTTGAGATCTGTAACATGAATCTTAACAGGTCTTATTAAAAAAATCAAACCTGGAGCCAGGTATTGGGGTGAATGCTGGAAGATCAGAGAAGCAGAACAAGCCACAGCTTCCTCACCTTGCCAATTCCTCAGCTGATCTCGTTTCCTCAGACTGGAAGCCTCTAAGTTCACATCCAAATAGATCTCAGCTGAATTTTTGCTCAAAACCCTAAAATTTTAACCAGCTCTAGTTCCTGGTCCTCATGTCTTAAATACCTTTCTGCTTTCTGCCATCACATCCTGGGATTAAAGGCGAGAGTCACCATGCCTGGCTGTTTACAGTGTGGCTTTGAACTCACAGAGATCCAGATGGATCTCTACCTCTGGAATGCTAGAATTAAAGGTGTGTGCTACCACTGCCAAACCTCTATGTTTATTATTATGACTGTTCTGTTTTTGACCCCAAGATAAGTTTATTGGGGTGCACAATATATCAAGCACATTTCCCCTTTTTTTGTCTAAAATTAAAAAAGCTTATAACTAATACAAGAAAAACTATATCCAATAAGTATATACAATATATATAGTCAAGATTACATTAACAATGTCTAGTCCATCAATCTTTTCAGTGCAGATTTTAATGCTATATAATTCCCCTTACTTACAACCTAATATTTTTAAAATGTTGTGGGGATATTTCAAAGAATGATAATGGTCTGTGGTTTTGTCTGATGTTTTTGACAGTTCTAAGCTATTTCCAGTTGATCAAATTTTATTTCTGCTCTATGATTTATTTCCTGCTGCTTCTCATGACTAGGATGTTGTGAATGACTATGAGATACTATGGGTCTTAGCTTGTGACTGGGCATTATCATTCTTTAACATTGAAAACATACAATGTCAGAAACTTCCAAACTTCCCATCTTTCCCCTCATTGATAGCATACAGATTTCATCATGGCAAGTATGCTTTCAGATGTTAATTATTTTGTGACATTTTAAATAGGGATTTTTTTTTAAGATATTCTAGGACAAGAACAACTGTTGTAAAGATTGGCATTCTCCACCACTCTGTAGGATGAATTACTAAACAATCTTATTAATAAAAACCCAGAACCAGATATTGGGGTGAACACTGAGAGATCAGAGGAAAAGGACAAGCCACAGCCAACCTCACCTCAAAAATTCCTCAGCTTCCAAAGAGACCTACTTCCTCTATACCCACATGTATATGCCTTTCTGTCCCAGCAATCTCACTTCCTCTCTACGTCCAGCTACATCACTTTCTCTTTCTGTCCAGCTCTGTCACTTCTGTACAGACCTACAGACATCTAGACCTTTATGGTTAACTAGTGTTAGAATATAAGGTGTGTGCCATCATGCCTGGATCTTGAATCTCTCCTTCTGAAATGCTAGGATTAAAGGCATGTGTTACTATTGCCTGACTTCTATATTTAATATAGTGGCTGGCTTTTTCCTCTGATCCTCAAATAAGCTTTATTAGGGTGAACAATACATTGGGGAACACAATATATTTCCACACCACTCAGAAGAGTTTGCCCTAGATGCTCTGGACAGGGACCCATGCTATTCTACCTCTTAAATAAGCTTCATTTTCCATTGCGTTTTTATGTTCATAAGCTGATCCAGGTGAAATTTTTTCACATCTTCTCAACACATTTTTCTGTGCAGGGCTCTATTTGCTGAACTTCAGCTGCTTTTGTCTTCTTGGGTTCTAAATCCTCAGCTCATGGAGTATATCAGACTGGAGATCTTCCTTTTACTGATCATGCAATATTCTCTCAAGGATGAACTTTTCAGGATCACAGCGACTCCTTCAGCAGTTTCCATGTTGTGGCTGTTGATGTTGATGCTATTTATTTGTTTAGTCATAGACTAAGATCCCATCATTAATCTAAGCAGAAAGCAAAAGTTGCACTGTTAGTGAATCACACTAACTTTATTTTAATATAAAATTCACTTGACTTTTCTGTTAATGAGTAAAATAATCAATGTTTATACTTTCATCTGACCTGGACTAGTTCACATCTCCATAAGAAGACTGGGGTTACCCCACTCCTAGGTCAGTACACTGATGTTGAATGTAGTGTAGACATCCAGTGCACAATATAGCCCAGAACTCCTGGACTCAAGTTATCTACCTGCCTCAGCCTCCCAGGTATCTGGTACCATAGGCATACACTGCTGAGCCAGGATATATACTTGTGTCTGTAAGTTACAAATCCACTTAATGCTTTATTCCTTCATTTCTTTAAACTACTTTGAATTTCCAAGAACATATTCTTCTGTTTAAAATGATGAAGAAAAAGTGTACAATAGAAACCCACTAACAACTGCAATTACACTTTATGTGTGAGCTGTTCATCCACTATAATTTATAGGCAAAAGAGCAGATGTAAGTGCAGGAGAAAAGCAAAGAAACTTGACTCAACCCAAATTCATTCTAAAATATAGTAACATTAATTCATAAGGCTCTGCTAAGCAGACAGTCTGGTGATTAAGTTGTTCTTAACATAAATGAAGATTGTCTTTCTTTAACAATAAACATAAGCAAGGTCAAATACTGCCAGACCACCTTTCCTTCTTTCACAGTGTCTGATTTTTAGTGCAATATATTCTTTGAGACATAATGAGGTTTTACTTGCTAGAGTTGATTTATAAAGTAAGCAAATGCCAATGGAAGGAAATTTAAATTTTAACACTATGTTGTTAACATCTCACAATTTTATAAAGCTTTCCTGAACCAGGATACCTGTCACAAAAGAGTCAGGAGCCATTGTAAATAAATGTCACTGGGAAGGATAGGATAATAGTAAATTCAGTTCCTCTTCTAATAACTTACAAAATCACCCTTGCCTTTTTGCCAAGTACTGTACTATAAGATCACTTCATTCTTGTCATGTGAAGAGTATTCAGCTTGATGTAATAAGGTGCAAGGCTATTTTCACCTCAGCATTGGCTGTAAGAAGAGTACTATTATGAAACTCAAAGTGAAAATTACCTTCTAATTTTCTGCCTCCTCCTTTAAGAGGTAACTCTTAGACATGTTTTTGCTTTAGACAGGTTCTGTCTAGAATTTCACCCACTGGAATAAGAGTTGAAATTCCCTCAACCACTTTTCTTCAGAAATTAATAATATAAATATGTATCTGTAATGAAATAAATGTATTTTTCTGATATAGCCAGTATTTAAAATTAATTTAAATAAAATGAGGAAAAATAATCATAATAATTATAGGGCCAGGAAGTGGCTCAGCAGATAAAGCTGTTTTATAGCCAAGCCTAATCACTTGAGTTCCAATTCCAGGCCCCATGTAGAAAAACAATAAACTTTTATGTGCTATCTTCTGACCTCCACACATAAGACCTGGAGTGCATGCCAAGACAGGTAAACAAATAATTATAATTAAATGGATGAAAATTGTAAACATGAAGTAAGAAAGCACATATTTAGAATAGAAAGTGTTCCTAAAGATAACTTTCTGCTCCTCTAGAACCACATGCAGAGGTTTTGGACATATTTTACACATAGATATAAAAGGAGATTATGTTCTTCCTTGAGGTGAGAGTTTAACTAAACTAAAATGAAATCTATATACAGTTTATTAATTTTAGATTCAGGAAATATTGGCTTTATTTGCTTTCATAATCTTCTTGTACTTTGTGTTGTTAAAATACTGTAAATTTTGTCAACAAAGGTTTGAAGGATATAGGGATATGCTTTCTTTTACTTTTTAAACATTACATGTTTATTTTATGTTATGTTATGGTCTATCAAGAATCTTTGAAAAGTCATCTTCACTTCATAGAAGAAATGCAGAAGTCATAAGTGCATATAAAATGTTATTTGCATCAGTTTAAAAGTGAAAAGAGCCATGATTATTTTAAATCCAAGGATCAGTGGTCTGGTATCACACACTTTGGATTCTCATTCACATTAATTGAAATAAAGGAGCCCTGAAGGGTAGATTTAAACACTTCAGGGAAGAAAAGGGAAGCTCACAGTATATGTCACTATTCCCATGTTTTTGATCCCAGGCTCCTCTGTGAGAACAATCAATGATTTTAAGACATAGATATCAGAGTATTGCTTGCAACTGAAAAGCAGCACTATTTTGTTGTTGTTGTTGATGTTGTTTACTTGGATATCCCTATTTGCACCAGGAATGGAAATGAACATAAAAATAAATTTAATGGGATGATTTTCTAAACCATATATGTTAGACATTATAAAGGCATGTGTAATAGATGGCAAGTAAGGAGACAGATGTAGGTGTGTATACATCCATGTGTTATTTTTATGTATTAGATAGGTCTATCTTGATAAACAAGTGTGGCATAGAACTAACCTTGAGTTTGACAGAAATAAGGCAAATAATAAAAAAAATTGTTTACATATAAAGTTGGAGCATTTTCACAAATCTCATCGAATAGACTCTCAATAGTTAGAAATACATATTTCATGAAAAAAATCTTTTTAATTATTTATTTGTTTAGCTATCACTATATTTCATTAATTTACTTTTAATTTATTCATTTCAGACAGCGTTCCCAAATAGCCTAAACGGTCCTCCAACTTCCTATAAAGTCAACACAAACAGTCAACTCCTGACTTTCCTGATTTCATTTTCTAGGTGCTGGGAATACTGGGTTGTTGCTCCTCACCCAGATAACTAATCAAAAGTGTCTATTTTATTAAATAAATAAATACAGAAATTTCACAAGGTTATGAAACTCAAATAATAATCTAGGGAACAGAGAGATTGCTCAGTGGCTAGAACATTGGCTGCTCTTTCAGAAGACCTAGTTGAGTCTCAGAACTTACATGTTGGTTTACAAGTGTCTGTAACTTCAACTTAGGGATATCCAATGCCCTTGATCTCCTCCACTAACATTCCATACATGCAGTACATAGTCCTAAATGCAGAGAAATGACTCATACATGCATAATGGAAATAAAATACAAATCTAAAAAATATGTAATCTAAAAATTGTAGCCCTAACATTTATTTACTTTTTATTTCTTGAAATTAAAATATAATTATATAGTCTTCCCCAAACCTTTCCTCCCAGATCCAACGGGCACATCTGTAACACAACTCCTAAACCTGAAGCTGAAGGACCATAACAAAACAGGGTCAGAAGGTTGGAAAGAGCCAGCATCATAGGAACTGTGCTGTGAGACTCGGTCTCCTAGACTCATCAGTGAACTCCTAATATATACAATAATGGGAAGAGGGAAGAGAACAAGATAGAAGCTAAGTAAGTCCCTATCACCAAATCTCTCAAAAACATCAGCTTCAAAAATCTATTCAGGGGACTGGGCAATTGACTAAGCAGTTAGTAGCATGTTACAGCTCTTGCACAACACTGACATGACAGCTCACAACCACTTATCACTCCAGTTCCAGGAAATCTGATACTCTATTCCAATCCCATGGGCTCCTACACACATATGTTATGTGTGTGTGTGTGTGTGTGTGTGTGTGTGTGTGTGTGTGTGTGTGTATATATGTATGTATATATTCAGGCATACACATATAACATAAATAATAAGTAAATATTAAAAACAGCTATGCACACATAAAGATATCTAAGGTGGGCTCAGAAAACATAGCATACCATAGTATCTTAACAAGAAAATATTAGGGTTGGGGATTTAGGTCAGTGGTAGAGCGCTTGCCTAGCAAGCACAAGGCCCTAGGTTTGATCCCCAGCTCAAAAAAAAAAAAAAAAAAGAAGAGAAAAGAAAATATTAAAACAACAGCTATGCACACATACAGCTACCTACTGTGGGCTAAGGAAACATAACATACCACAGTACCTTGTTTTGGTGTCATAATAAGAAAGGCATGTTGAAGAAAGCAGCAGGGAAAGAATAGTCTGAATCATCCCCTATGCAACAGAAACATGCTTCCTATGGGGGTGGGGGAGAGATAGGGATATAAAATCTAGTTCTTAGAGAGTCTAAACCAGGTCTATTAAGGTTAATCTTAGTATGGTTATTGACACACAAACTCTTCTGGGAAAACTGAAAAATGATCCTCTGGACCACCATTAACTTGCTGACCAAGAAACTGTCTCACATCATTCTGCCAACTGCAAAAATTATACAAGACTCCATTTATTGAATTATAAAATACAACAAAGCAAACATCAGACCTTGCCTTGGAACTCAGAATATAGCCCACTGTAAGGAAGAACAATGTCAGGGAAAACAACCATATCCTGTAAACAGATCAGTTACATATGGTGCGATCGAACCTACCCCAGATGTAGGTAGAGTCCTGTGCCTCAGTGAGACAAATTTGTAGTTTGTCTTCATCACTATCAGGCACAAACTGGTATGGAGCACAATGTTCTAAACCTATGCACTGGTCTTCTGAGATTCCCCTAAGTTGTAACATGAGAATAAGAGAATCAAGGTGGAGAATAACAGTTGCATTATTATCATCACCAAATGTACAACCCTAAATGGAGAATTACAATACTGGTGAGATACGAGATGTAAAAAGAATATGAAGACCCATTGCATATATCAAGCTCTAGTCTCTGCTCAGCATGTGAGGACGGGAAGAGATTGGACACTAAAGTGAACAAACTAAACTGTGTACTCTCAAGGCTATTCTGCCTTTGAGGTAGCCAGCTACTATTCTTTCTGGTCATATAAACTGGGGTGCTTTTTATGGAATACCTAGATAGTTAGTCCTATATTTAAAAACCTTCCAATCTTCTGTTACTTCAGAGCTAGTATATGTCTGATTTCCATCTTAAACAGCACAAGCAACCCACTTGCCCACTGATACAGTACAGCAAATTGATATTCAACAAAGATGATAGGAATATGAATTGGAGAAAGGATAGTCTTCAATTAAAATTATAGAGAAGATTGGGTATGCACATGTAGATCAGAACTGGACGTTTACTTAAGTCACACTGTATAAAATCAACTTGAAGGACATGAAAGATTTTAAGGCTTGAAACAAGTTAAGAAATTAAAGACGAAAGCATGAGGGAAACACTAAGGCATGGGAATGGAAAGGCTACTTTAGCATTATCACAATGAGTAAGAATTGGAAAGAAACTCAGTGTTTGGGAACACACAAACAAATGAAGAAAAGGTGTCACAAATACAAAATGGTCTCCTATACAAAATGGAATAATATGTGGCTATCAAAGTGATGGAGTCTTGTTATTTACAACACTGATGAAGCTACAAATCTGTATGCTATGTGACATAAGATGGATAGGAAAACATTCACAATCTTAACCATATTTATAATGCAAATGTTCACAGATTTTGAAGAATAGTAGTTTCACAAGTGTGGAAGATTAGAGGACACAAAAGAATAAGAAGATTTGACCAACAAGCACTTACAGCTCTACAGAAATAATATATTCTGGTGTTCTCATATAAGGTGGGTGACCACAGCTAACAGTGGTGTACAGTAGACTTCAGAATAACTTAGGCTAACACTGTTTTCTGTTCAGATAGTATAATTTTTCTGCCTCTTACTAAAATCTGGAATAAAAGATTCATAATATTTGCATTGCAAACAAATGGATGTTTGGGAGTTTTACATAATTACCTGGTTTGAACACTGTAAAGTGAAAAAAATATCAATTACCCTACAATTGTGTGTCATTTCATATGTCTGTCACAGTAACTTTTAATTGGTTAAAGAGATTTCCATCATTTTTATTCTATATCCACTGACTAAATAATGCTGTCTGCTGGAGCTGACAATGCATTTAAGCAATTCTAAACAGCATATCTATACTAACCACTCACATCACACCTTGAGCTCAGCACTCTGTAGTAAGGTCTGGTAGACAGCTCAGCACACTCTAGTAAGGTCTAGTAGACACGACACACATATCTCTCTGGATATTGCTGTGATCTGAAATTATCTTAGTAATTAAAAATAAATCCAAATGAGAATCAGCTTTTGCGGTCTATAAATACTTTGGTGTCAAATTGCTCAGTTCAAAGTCTAACAACTTGATCATCAGTTCCTGTGAAGACTCCTCAGGGTTCATATTCATAAATTTCTCAGAATTGTCCCTGCCTAAACATTAGCTATTCATCTTATTGACTGAAAACACATTTCCAATAATAAATGTAAGAGTCATTCACTCTTTACTACCTAACCTGTCAATTCTGCCTCTACTTTTTACCCAAATAGTCTAGTCTTTTAATTTCCATTAGAGAAGATCAAGTCTTTGTGAGCTCTTCTGTAGAAATCACCCTTGCCTTCCTAAATGAACCCTCTGTGTTCTAACAACTAATCACTGAATATCAACAACTAATCACTTGTCAACCATGTATGTCTTTCAAAGTCACCAAATTCAGCAGCTCTTAAGGATGATTCCTACCTCATAAAAAAGGCATGACATCTGATCTGCTACAGACCATCTCATAACCAGATACAAGAGCTAAACATAGGTGGGATACTTAAGTTTTAAGCGCTCATCCTAATTCTTTTAGAGTATCTTGCAAATAACCTGCCTATTTCAGTTTTTCAGTATAAACTATATTTTTTAAATTTCAAACTCTTTAAGGTTCATCTTACATATTAATAAATCACTCAAGGCTTTCCTACTACCCATCGTTAACATTAAGGACCAGTTCAGTCTTAGCCACAGAACTGTATTATGTATGCTATGGTACTAGTTTCCCCACTTTCATTTTATATTTAACTTACTGTAGATAAAACTACCTTGAAAGGAATGTCTTAATGATCTTTAATTTGAAATTTTGAAAATAAATAAGCAACGTCCCTTTGTAATGCCTGATTTTTAAGTAATCAAAAGACCATTTAAAAGAGCCTTGGAATGTACATTTTCTGAGTCTTTGAATAGCATACTTTATTTTAATTAATTTTAAATGAAACATTCTCATTCATATCCATTCTTCATTCATTTACTTCATTCTTACTTCTTTGCAATGTGACCAGGAAGTTGGACACACACACACACACACACACACACACACACACACACACACACACACATTCATATTTTATTTTATGTTGTTTTAAATTTTATGTAAGAACTATGTAATTATCCTACCCACCCAGTGATTAAATAAAGAAGTAAAGAATTTGAATGGCTGTAATTCTTCTTTACTTCAACTTTCCTGGGATTTTGTGTTCTTCTGATTCCTTTTTTCTTCTTTTACAAAAAAAAAAAAAAATTACTTTTGATTAACATTTTCATCTAAATCATTTGTTTCTTCTTCATGAATGCCTGTAATTCTAAGATTCACTCTTCATTACCATTTCTCCATACTCCTCAGATAATTCCCCATCTTGCTCCTGCTTGCTCCTTTTAGACTACATTTGTGGGATGTTAGTAAGTCTTTAGTCCATAGTAGCAATTCCGTTTTTAACATTGTCATTTTGCTTTCAACCTATCATGTAGATTTCACTACTATAGTTATTACTGGAGATTCTTAGCAATTCATTTTTATTTTATTTAGTTAACACCTTTAACAAAAAATCTTAACTTCTTTTCCTTAATACTGACTCTTTGTATTCCTTTGGCTTATCTATTTGTAATATGTGTATATGTTTATATGTAACATAATATTTATGAATATTCTTATATTCATTGTTATATTTATTTTTTCAGTATTGTTTTAGCCTCTTGCTGATATATTTTCCAATTGGATTTTTCATTCTCAAATGTGTAGTGTTTAATAGGCTGAATTTCATGACCATCATGATTTCTAAAATCACCTTTATATCTTTTGACTAATGAGTATCAAGTGGTTGTCTGTTTATCTGTTAATAATCAGAATGCACATTCATTTATCTCTGTTTATTTCCCTTCTTTTTCAGTATCTTTTAGAAATCGGATAGCTTGTTCACTCATCCATACCTAGCAAAAGATCTTTGCATGTCTCTCTGAGAAAAAAAAAAGGCATATTTGAGTTTAGCTTAGTCACACAATTTTTTCTCTTGTTCTTTTAGTACTTTCTTTACCTGTGAACTATTCTAAATTCTTGCAGTTAGTGTTCAAAATGTAAATGCATTCTTTCAAGTGTGTTTTGCCTAAGTACTTTTGTCCCTTCTTAGAACTATGCATATGAACTTTCTAGAAATAGAGAATACTAACAATGAACTTTCTTCATATGAGAACAATGTTACTGAATCTTCTTACTATAAGTTGGAGATGACTTTTGCACATGGGCATGTTGGCAGTCACATCATTCTTATATCTGATTATCTCTGTGCATTGATAATAAGCATTATTTTCTGGCATATTTTGTGAGTGAACTATACATTTTAATGTTCTTAATTATTATATTATTAAAAATAACTATTGGTCAAGGAAGAAAAATTACCTCAAAAAGTTTGAGAACACTGTAAATCTCAAATACTTTATTATCTGTTTCAATTTAATAGAATGCTTAAGATCTTAAACTTTTCTGAGAATTTTTCTTCTCCTTAAGGAAGCTTAAACATTTAGATAATTGAGTAAAGGTGACATAAAAAAGGTACATGGAGTAAACTCTGAAATAAGTGTCTAATCTACAAAAATTTCTTGATTCTTTTTTCAAAATGTGTTCTGACATGTACTTCATAGGGAGTTAGTATTTCTAAGTTTGTTGCCCATATCCTTGGTCCTTATTCTTTGCATTCCTTGGCATTAAACACTGAATAAATCTTTGAGGAAGATAGAGGATCTGATTTTCATTGTCGTTTGTGTTTAAGTCTGAAGAAGTTCATAATAAAAGGTAATTTTAGTAAGAAATATTGGAGTCTGTATGGCAAAGGGAGTTGTGGGATCTACAAGGAAGTCTGTTTTCCTACAAATTTTCAGGAAACTTAGTTTAAAAGTAGTTCATGGTGACACTGAGAAATTACCATCATTTTTATGAAATACAGGGAAAAGAATTGTGTCTGAAAGACCATCAGGAGTGTTGTGTTAGACAGAAAATGTGTGCAATATCTAATGCCCTGATACTGTGAACATTTGTATTTGTATTGTTTCAAACAAGACTGCAGGTGTAGTTAAGGTTAGACATAATAATAGTTAATAATGCTTGCTGATTTGATAGGAGCTGGAATTGCATAGGAGACACGCCTTTAGGCATAGATAATAAAATTATCTAGATCAGGTCAATTAATTTGGGAAGGCCATTCTTAATGAAGCATCAACACCATCCCATGAGATGGGGAGTTGAACAGAATATGAGGAGAGTGTCAAAAAGTGAGCAGGACACCAGCATTCATCTCCCAGTTCCCCATTACAGACTCTCTGGACCTCCTGCCACTCTGCCTTCTCTGCCATGATGGGCTGTGTTGTAGATTGTAGTCCAAAGTAAACACTTCCTTCCTTGATATGCTTTTGTCAGGGTATTTTGTCCCATCAGCAAGAACAGTAACTAGCACACATAACTTAAAATAGGTTCTTCAAAAGTGTCCATGTATGCTCGGTGTGATATCCAGAGTCTTACAAACAAACAAAAAACATCCTCCATGGAGAGCATGAGAGCTGGTAAACTGTGAAGCATGGGAGAGAACGTCCCACCAAACAGCACAACTACACAGGTAACCTCTAATCACAAAACCTTGCCTGAAAACCAACCAAGAAACATGGACCTACATCTACAAAGAACTGGATTTGCAAATGACCTAAAAAGTTTAGAAGAATATACTTCTCAGAATAGATCCCCATAATGAATTTTGCCTTTTGAAATCTAAGATATATGAATAAAAATATACTGGATAATAAAATGTGAAGTCACAAGGCTTCCATTCAAAATGGCTATATCCCCCCCCCCCCCCACACACACACAAAAATGTCTATCCCAGCTGTGTAGAGAGCTCTTGAGATGTGTAGACTTATAATCTGGTTAATTTTGATGTTTGATTTTATTTTTTTTTTATATTTGCAAGATTACCATCTGCAGTAATAATTTGTTACAAGAGCAATCACATATTATAGGACACTGTAAGTAATCTTATTGTTCTTTGGGAAATGTAGGACAGGACAAGATAGAAAAAAAATTTTTTGAGTGAGCAGTAAAAATCTGAGGTCTTGGGTGATGTGACCAAGTTCCCTCCCTATGAAGAAAAAAATACACAAGCTGATTAACACTGAAATTCAGTTTTCAAGGCTAACAATTACTAACCAATCAAATTCCTCTGGCCAATGCAAAATTAACTTTACCATTATAAAAGTAAATACTATTATCTATGAATTTGAATTTCTTTTAAATCTCATTTAAGTAGTATAGTTTACAAAACTACAGTATTATATAAGAAAGAAAACTATTCCATATATATATATATATATATATATATATATATATATATATATGATGAGAAATATATGTTCACCGAGATTGTTAAATGAAACTAAAAATGATGTCTCAATGGACAAAGCTCCTTGCTTCTAACCCTGATGACTAGTTCATTTCTTCTCTGAAATCCATACAATAGAAAGAGAAAGCAAACTCTCTGCACTTGTACTGTGACCTCCACATGCTCACCAACAAATGCTCTTACCCAGGTGTGTGTATGTGTATGTGTGTGTGTGTGTGTGTGTGTGTGTGTGTGTGTGTGTGTGTGTGCCTGTCCACATAATTTTTTTAATTTAAAAATTATATAAATATTTAGCAAAATGTTTCAATAAAGATGTATTATATATTGGCTGTATATATTACTAATTAAATTTAGAAATTGTTGTCAAACTTCTTGATAGAAAAGTTACAAGTTGAATTAAATAATATTACGATTCAACTTACACATATGGAGAAAATTTTATGACCTTCATCAAATGTGTTTATCATTTCGTTTCAAATTACAAGAGAGCCCCCTTCAAGCCATTGATAGCTCATGGCCCAAATGTTGATCCTACAAAATAGTAATTACTTAGGATTGCAAATAAGATGGCTGACAAAATGTGGTCCAACAACTCAGCTTTTACCTATTTCACATGATTCTCTTTCATTTTTAAGGTATAAGCCAGAATTCAATGATTATTTTCAAGGAGATACAATAAAAACTGTAATAAAATACATTTTAAACCAATTGAAATTAAAAGATCACTCATATCTCTTTCCTGTTTATTATTTGTAAAAATATTCATTACTTTTCAGTACTTTGTTAATCTGTGTGTGTGTCTGGGGGAAATGTGGCAATGGCATATACGTAGAGGTCAGAGAACAACTTGTGCTTTTCTCTTTCTGCTGTGTGATTCAAGGGGATGGAACTCAGTAGACATGCTTAAGGCAATTCCCTTTACCCACGGAGTGTTTTTCTGCCCTCTTGGTTCTTTTTTAAGCGAAATGGATAAAATAAAAGGAATCCACACAATGTGAATATCATTTCCTGAAGGCCTAAAGAAAATGTACTTAGTTCTTTTATAGTGAATATCACTGGCAATTCCATACATGAAGAAATAAGAAAACACTGATGTATTAGATACTGAAGAAGAGACTATTTCTGTGACACCTCACATATTAAACTAGCGTATTTAATTTAGCAAAAGTAACATGAAAATCAGTTTGTTGCTGTACTGAGCACATGAAGTATCTGCGAGACACAGGTGTCTTACAGTTACTTTGAACAGCACAAAGAAGTAGCATTTTTATCATTGCAGACAATTCTGCTCCTTAGTGTTGGCCCAGATACTGAAGATTCTAAATGCATAGCACAAAACCCTTGCGCACTGAAGATTATCATGTAATTTCAGATACATGGTGTGTATATATTAAATGTTAGCCTGTCCTGTCACTGTGAACTAAATCACCGGGTAGAGTCATTGGCAGTGTGTGAGACTAAATGTAACACTATCTTAACCTTCCTGCAGCAAACGGGAAAATTATCTCCATCTTATTTGACCACTTGTCAGCTCATTCCCATTTTAGTCATTCATCATATTTAACGCAACCTCTTCAGTTATTTACGATGAGAATTGGGGAAGAGAGACAGAGGCCTGGGAGACAGGAGTGGGGAGAGAAACCCTGAAAACTTGAGTGTAGTGCCAATTCTTGTCTGCTCTCTCGTCTACAGGACTTCTGCAAAACACAGCAGCACCAAGCTAAACCATACGCTTGAAGTGAGAAAAGGAAAAAAACACCAAGAAAACATAATTCAAGATCCCCCAAGGAGATTCCTTACCCAGGGAAAACAAAACTGCTTTATATTGGACCTATTCATTCCATCACATTCCAAGGCCACCTCATAAAGAAACATATTTCTTTAGAACACATGAAAATAGTGTATTTTGTGTCATTCTAAATAATTTTTTTTTCACAGACATAAATACAATGTGTCCTTAAACCTGTAACAAAGAAGTGGAGAAGGTACCCACGCCCACAAAGAAGGCCAGCATAAAACAGGTGTCTCCTCTGGTCATTCTTTATTTTAGAAGAACAGCACAGCAATTGGAATTCAACATGGTTCGGAGACTATACTTACTTCATATTCTAAGGCAAAATCAATCAAGGAAATCATTTTGCAAGTTGGGTAGTAGCAAAACAGTTTCATATTAAAGGCCATTGTACTTCCAGTTTGATTTTTCAGTTTCTCGCAGATTTAGTATTTCTCCTTTATCAAAATAGACTGAATCTACCTTCCAATAAGATCAAGTGATGTAACGGTGAATGTGTTCTAATTTACATGTTAAAAAGATAAATCCGATGCTAGAGAGGTCTTTCTGTCTCACAGAGGATCCACAGTTCAGTTCCTAGTACTCACATCACTTCCTAGCAGCTCACAATCACTACCTCTAGAAGATCTGATGATGGCTACTATCCTCTAAAGAGAATTAAATATAAAATAAATCTTAATAAAATTATAAAAAGTTATATTATTATTTGATAATCAAATGTTAAGAATCTATTTTGGAATTGGTAAGGTGATGAAGTAAAATATCTTAGTAACATTCTGTAATTAATAATTTGATTTTCTTTTAGGTATGCATGTGAATGTTCAAATATGTACACATGTGTGATTGTGGAGTATGTGTAAAGGTAGGGCCCATGTTTACATATAGGTGTGTGTACCCATGTACATATATGAAGTAACCTAAGGAGGAGATTAAGTTGCCTGATCAAGCCATCTCCAACTTATTCTCCAGAGACAGGATCTCTCATTGAATCTGGAGCAAGGCAGGAAGCTAGCAAGACCCAGGGTTCTTTCTATGTAAGCCTCACTCACAGAACTGAGGTCACAGGCACACAAGACTGCAGCAGACTCTTCATGTAGATTCTGCAGATTTGAAGTAAGGCTCTCATGTTGTACAGCATGTGTTCTTAACTAGTAAGTGATCTTTCCGTTTCCAAAGCTAAGGGATTAAATGAGTATAAACATGAGTAGTACAAAAGAAATTGCAGTGTAAACTTAGACAATAATTAGAATGAAGGTTAAATAATACTAAATCTCAATAGAGTTAATAAATGGGAAAGCAAAACAATATAATTGCAAAATGGATTCTTCCAAGAAATAAAATAAGCATTTAGCAATAAATATCCATTTTATGTGCTTCTTCATTTATGTTTTTCTCAAGAGCTTAAAGAAGTGTAATAAGTAATTTTGTTTTGTAATGTAATGGTCATGAAATGATAGGTTTTGTGTAGTAGAAGTGACTTCAAAAAAGGAAGAACAAAAGTGCATTGTTCTTTGAACTTGAAAAGACTAAAGTTACGAAATAAAGAGAGCATATCATAACCACTTTGTATGTCCCAAGAGGAATTTTAAAGGAGTTATCTTGCTATTGAAATAGCACAACAAAAGGAAAAGATTGGGAGAAGAAAGTTTTGTATACTCTTAAATCACGTTCAAAGAGTTTCTGCTGATTAGTTCATTTGAGTGGCAAAGAATAACTAGATATGTGATCAAGTATCCAATGGCAGTTGTGGGTTTCAGGGCAGACCAATATTATCAAAATGAAGGAGAATGGTGTGCTAGAAGAGGCCCAAACTTGCCACACAGTGACTTGGATGACTTTCAGGACACATGGTGGGTGAACTTATTATGTCTTCCCTGAAGTTCTCAGTGTTATTTGACTCATACCTCAAACTATCCATCATGATGGAAATTCAGAGGCCCGTTTGTTTCGTTGTTTCCATCATAACAAAGCCCTAAATAAGATTTTCATGAAAATTTCACAGAAGCATATATTTTGTAGATAGGTAAGTTGTCATCTAGGAAAGTGTAGCCTGTTTAATGTTCTGTGTACACAGTAGGCATTCAAGTAAGCCATAGATAAACAAATTTGATTATCCTAAATTAAAAGACTATAGCTAGGGTTCTCGGCATAGCTCATGACTTCAGAACACAGACATCCAGTAGAAACTTTTCTCCAAATGAAAAGTATCTGATGGAACTGGCAAGCTCCATTTGGGAGTAAGACTGGTTTGAGAAATTAGACGAATGATTTATTATAGAAGTCTATTTTTATCTATTTAAAGAGGATTGACAAAGCATCTTTAGAATATCAGTTATTACTAGGTATGGTTTGGGGTTTGGGGAAAATGCCTTCAAATAAGGCATCATCATGGGCTGTTCTTACCAGTCCACAGAACACTATTATTGTTTGAATGTCTCTCATAGTCAGCTGTAGATCATTGCTTTTGATGAGGCCAACCTAAGACTTGTCTTGATATTGCATATGTCATGATCATATATATATGTGTGTGTGTGTGTGTGTGTGTGTGTGTGTGTGTGTGTGTAAATTTTAGATTCTGCAGATTTGAACTAAGGCTCTCATGTGTCATATATATATGACGTATTTATAAAGTCATGACTTTGAGTGGGTGACATTAAGTGAATAAATAAGTCATTGCAGATTTCAGTTGCTACAATTATTAAATTAAAAACTAAAGACTAAAATAAAATGATATGAGAAGCAAATAATAGGATAAAAGTATAAACTTAAATATTCATAAAAACTGAAGAAAATTTAGTATCTTTTTACAGTCTTTCTGATAACAGAGATATTATTGAACACCTTCTAAATAGAGCACATATAATAGCAAATAAATAAATAAAATACCAAAAATTGGTAAATAAAATGTAATAAGCAAAATTAGAGGCATAATATACTAAAATAAACTATATCTCATACAAATATTTAATTAAATAAAATACTTGATTTCATTAGTTAATAGAAAATGTTTGTCTGTAAGTCAATGAAAATTTTTTCTCAAATTTCAAAAACAAATCCTTAATCCTTCATATTCTATGTACTATAGAAGCAATATGCTAAGGAAAACAATGTGCAGAAACAAAAAATGCTATTTTCCATGTGTGAATATTGATATAAAACATGTATTAAAAGTACTAAGTATTCCATTTAAGTTAAAATAATAATACATTAATATATAGAAATATTGCCATAAGGATATTTTCATTATTAAATTTAATTATAATACATTTCACTAGATTAATTAATTAAAGAAATGATAGTGTGGTTTTTGTGATGCATAAAGATTACCAGTTATTAGAGCCTGTAGAGATGGCTCAGCAGTTAAGAGCACTGCCTTCTGTTGCAGAGAACCTGAGTTTAGTTCCTGCTTCCCACTTCAGACAGCTCATTACTGCTTATCAGTCTAACTCTAGGGGAACCAAGATCCTGTTCTGGCATTCAAGAGCATCCATACTCATATGCACATACTCGCAACATATACACGACTACACATAATTAAAAATACAATACATGCTTGAGTTAAGATAAAAACCAAGTTAATAAACCAATTCAGTAGGTTTTAAGATTATAATACTATAAAGAGATAAAAAGAGAAATGGATCAGGAAGGATTAAATGGGATGAAAATCAAGCACTTCTTCATATTTATTATAACATTATTTATAGGAATTCATATCTCTTAAAGCAATGCAAACAATTTGTAAGGCTATTTGAGTATTATTATTTAATTAACAGAATTGTCTCCATTATAATTTCTCATACATCAATATAGAATCTTTCAAGCTGTAAATAGCAATTCATAAGCCCATTTCTATAGATTAATTTGGTTTCCAACAGTCTATTTCATAAATATATGTGACTCTATACACATAGGCATCTAATTTTTGTTACTTGAAAGCATACACAGCATCATTATTTGTAGAGTTTGACCCAGGGAAGTGAATTTTAAATGATTCTGAAGGAAGCTTTATTTAACATTAATACATGTTCCCTGGCAAATTGTTTCATTTATAATTAGTTGCATTAATTTGCACTGGGCAATCTCAAACTGCCCAAGTATAAATTTAAAAACTACATTGAAATATCTTAGACAAATGACTTGTCTGTACTGTTTCAAAACTATGTGTGAATTGATATTATCCTTATTTAGTAAAACACGAATGTGAAGCACTGCTCATAGATGAAGACAGAGTCCATCTGTTAAAGTTTAGGATCACCTTACCACTAGACAGCTTTTTAAAGGAAAAATGCTTTCCTACCTCAGTGAAATTCCAAGCGTGGATTTTTTTTTTCCTGTCTGCCCATCTCTTTCTACCATCTTTATAAATTCCAAGCAAAGTAGAATGTCCACAGATATAACTTCAAGACTTTATTTTCAGACTTGAGAATCAGCCATCAGAGTTTAGATTTCACAGGCTCCAGTTCCCCGGGGCATGTGGTTCGAGCTGAAGGGCCCTTTCTATTTCCGATAATATCAAAATGCAGACTGCCCACATACTTTAAAGCAGGCTTATCTTTGTGATGTTACACCTTGACAGCCCACTTCAGGTATTTCTCCCCTTACCAATGGTTAAAATTCCAACTGTCAGAATAATTCCTCTTTGTATTCTGACACACAACATGTTGATTTCTCTGCTTCACTAGCAAATGAAAATGAAATTACCCACTGGGTTTCCCAGTCTGAATAGCATTCTGTCATTCCTGACACCATGAATTCTGTCTTCCTGTTGCAAAGTACTGTAGGGCTCTTCTGTAGGAGCTTCACCTGGCATACAAAATAGTTTGAAATGGAAACCGAAGTTCTTCATTTTATTTCAGGTACTTTTGACTTGCATTCAGATTTCAAATAGGTAGGCAAGGAAATACAGTGGCATCAGAGTTATTCCGTTATTAACAACTTAAAGGGGAAACAAAGTCAAGGCAAGAAAATTAGCAGGTAGCAATTTCCAATCTCTTGCAAGTAAGAGGAGGTGAGATTATTGCCATGGCATGACCAGAACTTATTTCCTTTTCATCCCTTTACACAGTGCTTTGAAAACCGTATATTTACATTTGAGGAATATCTGACTACATTTATCAAGGTACCAAATTAAGACACTGGAAAGCATTTATAATCTTCTATCCACAGAATGATTATAACACAACCAATTGGAAAATGCACCTTGGTTTATTTACCTCATTGACACATAAATCATGAATATAAACATTTATGAAAACTGGTAATCTGTATCTACAAGTTGTGTAGTTTTTTTGCATAGAATACTTCGGGAATTCTCACTATCTGAAGTGTAGGAATGTAGAATTATCTCTAAGACTTTTTAAACTACTTTAAAAGTATCTATCTTCAATAAGCAGTTGGCTCCTCTTGTCCCTGACAGTTTCAGTGAAAACTCATGTCAACAGCCAGCTTACACCTTGTGAGGAGGCTATTGCTTTTACATCCAACTTTATTGCAGTAGAAAAAGCATTTTTAGAGCGGCTAGAAAAGAAAAAAGGGGAGGGTATGTCTTGTAACTATGGTGGCAGATTCTTGCTCATCCATGCTCCCCAGTCCTTTCTCTGCTGTCTCTAAGGAGTACTTTTCTTTTAAAAACAACTCAATAGCTTATATTTTGTGACCTTCCCGCTGCATCATTCTCTTACCCTATTTTCTGTTTCAGCCTCTAATAGTCATCCTAAATTTTTTAGGGGGTATACTTTAGAAAATGTCTTTCTCTTTCTATTTAACACTATCCCCCTTTAACTAAATTAAACACTATGTTCCTAAAACTTAATACATTGAACTACTACAGACAAAAGTAAGTTTTAAAATTATGTATCATTTCTGTTTAAATTGTTTTCTTGCTTCCTCCCCATTTACAACAGTAAGTCTAAAATCTAGACTAATTCAGCTATATGCACCCAGTCTGGCCCCTGGATCATTATCAGGTTTATCTACTGGAATTGTCTCCCATATACATTAAATCAAACTATTTATATTGAGTTAGTTACAGATTCACATGGAGGGGTAAGAAATGATATGTAAAGAAAACTAGGCATGGTGGCACACACCTCTAATCCCAACACTAGGAACAGTAAAGCAGCCAGATAGGGCTATCCTGAGATAAACTGAATTTCAGGTAGCCTGAGCTATATATCCCATTACCCTATCTCAACTCAAACCATTGCCCTCCCCCACAAAAAAAAGGAAAGTTTGCATAGTGCTCCCTGTACCCTTCACCTAGTTTCCTCAACAGTAACTTTTTGCTAGCTGGTACAATATGACAAGCTATATATTAATGTTAGTACCTTTTGAGAGAAAAGTAGCTTAAGAGAAATCCAGCATGAATATATGTGGCTCCATCCCATGAATTAGAGGCCCAGGCTACTTAAAAGGCAAAATAGGGGAGGAGGTTCATCCAGTTAAGTGTCCTGTTCAAACATGAAGAACTGGATTCAGACCTCGGTTTGGATCCTAGCACCAATGTGAAGGGAGCAGGCTGGCTCTGAACCCTAGGACTAGGGATGGTGTGCTGAAGATAGGTTGATCCCTGGTCTCAGAACAATAAGTTTCAAAGAATTAATACCTTGCACTATAGTACACCAAGGCCCAGATGAGGTAGCCAGAACTAAGCTAGTCTAGATTATAGATTCAGTGTTATTGGTGAGAGAAAAAAAAATAAAGATTTTAAGTAAAAAGTATTGGTGAAATTATTAAGGCCACTCCATGTAGTTAAAAGGCAGGTTTATTTAGTGGCATAACTTACAAATGAAGGGATAGGTAGGTTGTAGGGTCTGGGAAAGGTTTGTCACAGTCCGGCAGTGTTCTCTGGAGAACTCTGCTAGGTCTACCTCCAGCGAACAGGGTCCTGGAACCAAGCGAGCCCCAGCATCCGGAACTTGGGTCTTAAGCATCCTCTCTCAGCTCTGCCTTGTAGGCATGACCATTACCTAAGCCTCAGTGGGGGTTGGAACTTCCAGGTCATAGCTACCTACTACATCTCCCCCTTTTGTCTAAATTACTAGGTTCTAACCTAATACAAGACTATATACAAAGGCATAGTTATTAAATATTGTCCAGGAATAATGAGGGATAATGACCTAGATAAGATGGAACTACAATCAATGCGAACAATATCAAGCAAGAAACACATACTAAGAGCCCTCTGGTGCAGGACAGAAAAAACAATATTTTTATTTAAAACAGGTTGATTATAAATACAATCTCTTTCTGAAGAGGAAAAGGAGATATGATATGGACATGATAGGATAACAGAGTAAATTGCTGAACCTATTTTTAAAGAACAAAAATTTGTTTGAAATGTTTTACATTGGTATAAATTTTAGTTTATTGATACAAACTTAAAGTTAATTTTGTTATGCTGTGTGTATATTTCTACTCTTTTTAAGGTATTATGTTTGTATAGCTCATTTAAAATCGTAATGGATAATTGAAAAGTAGATTAATAATTAGTCATCTATGATAATCATACTTGTAGCCATGTTAGTTAAGTCTTCTAGGTATACATAGATAAATTTCAGATAGATAGGTAATCTTCAAATACTTCAAAGACCTACAGAATATAGCATTTTAATATTTTAAAAATTTAGATGTTGGGGATTTAGCTCAGTGGTAGAGTGCTTGCCTAGCAAGTAGAAGGCCCTGGGTTCGATCTTCTGCTCAAAAAAAAAATTAGACTACTTTCTGGACAGTGACACATGTCTGCTCCTGGCAGCACCAATTTACTTCAGAGAGGAGGATGGGCATCAAAGACACTTCATATGAGTTTACCTTCACCTTGACAAAAACAGTCATTTGGGCAAGAAACTGTTCTTGCCTGGACTGCTCGATCAACTGGACATGCAGGACCCATAGGAAGGTGACCACTGAACTTTGCTTGGAGAAATGGTCCTTCAGGTTCCTGCTTCATAGAGGAAACTGCCAGACATTCTACAGGACACTGAGAGAAGTGACCAAGAGACTCTAGCCCTGTGGGCTGAAGACAAATGCCCCAACTTTACAAAGGAACATTGAATGACTGTTCATGCTGCCAGCTGTCTCTGTCTACTCGCAAGACTCCCAAAAGTTGCTTGCATCCTTCTCCAATTTCTAAGGTAGTATTATATCCTTCTGAGGTCTTTGATGTAGTTGAAGCTAGATAGTTACAATTTTTCTTAGTTACGATAAAAGATAAGTTAGATATAAAACCTTAGACTCACAAATATAAGCTAGATAGGATATCTCCTTTAATTTTGCCAAATAAACTAGTTATTATAAATAGACTAGATATTATAACTGTAATTCTTGCTGGATAATTGTTTTTGTTATCTGTAATTTTACTGTGTGAAAGTTATAACCTTCCTTTTAGAAAAAAAGAAAAGAGGAAGTGCTGTGGGATGTTCTGTATGTTACATGTGTCGCTCTGATTGGGTAACAAATAAAACACTGATTGGCCAGTAGCCAGGCAGGAAGTATAGGCGGGACAAAGAGAAGAGAATTGGGGGAAGTAGGAGGCTGAGGTGGAGAAACCTGCCAGCCACTGCCATCATAAGCGAGATGTAAGGTACCAGTAAGCCACAAGCCACATGGCAACTTATAAATTAATAGAAATGGGTTAATTTAAGGTAAAAGAAGTAGATAACAAGAAGCCTGCCATGGCCATACAGTTTATAAGTAATATAAGCATCTGAGTGATTATTTTATACGTGGGTTGTGGGACTGCAGGTGCTTGGTGGGACCTGGAGAAAAAATGAACAATTTTAAATGATGCATATTTTTGTAGCAATATGTATTACTTTAAAAAAATAATAGTTTTGTGATAGACCTTGCCTCAAAAGATAAGGTGAGAGCAGTACAGAAAGACATTATGTCCACCACATCAAGTCCAAGAAATTAATTTCCTTCTTCCACATATTCCAATTTAAAGATTAGGCAAAGAAAATTCAATGATTTTAAACAAAGCACAGTGTAGGAACAAGTTGGAAGCTTAGCTGGGTGGGAACTTGCCCTGAGGTCACCGCTCTCTTTATTCCACTAAGCATTAGGCTTTTCCTTAAACTTTTTATCATATCTAGAGAGGCATGGCCACTAATAAACAAGCAACATAGTTAATACTAGGCTGTCTAGAAATCTCCCCTGCCAAAGCTATTAATCCATAACTCTTCAATTTAGCCTCAAGCAGACTTTGTTGGACAATGCAGAAAGCAGTCCCATTCTTCACCAAAATATCACAAGACTCTTGCTAGGCAGCATACTAAAATTCTTTTCCTCTGAAACCTCTTGAGCCAACTCCCACAGTTCAAATCACCCTCAGTACCACTGTCTTCCATGTTTCTACTGCTATGGCCCATTAAGCCCCACTAAAGTGTTCAACTGCTTTCCTAATCCAAAGTCCCAAAGTCCACATTCCACAAAGAAGAAGCCACATGAGCTTGCGTGTCACAATTCCTCAGTCCACAGTACTAACTTCTATCTTAGTCAATGTCCTATTACTATGAAGAGACACCATGCCCATGGCAACCTTTTTTTGTTGTTGTTGTTGTTTTATTTGTTTGTTTTTTGGATTTTCAAGACAGGGTTTCTCTGTGTAGTTTTGGTGTCTGTCCTGGATCTCACTCTGTAGACTAGCCTGCCTTGAATTCACAGAGATCTACTTGGCTTTGCCTCCCCAGTGCTAGGATTAAAGGCATGCACCACCATGGTTCAGCTGGCAACTCACGTAAAGGAAAACATTTAATTGGTGATGGCTTACAGGTTCAATCCATTATTATTAAGGTAGGAAACATAACAAACATGGTGTTAGGGAAGGAGCCAGGAATTTTACACTTGGATCAGCAGGCAGCAGGAAGAAAGAGCTACTGGGACAGGTTTGAGCTTCTGAAACATCAAAGCCCACTCCCAGTGACATACTTCTTCCAACATGGCCACACTACTCCTACAAAGCCACACCTCCCCAAAGTGCCCCCCCATGAGCCTCTGCAGGACATTTTCTTCCAAACTTCATCATCTGAAGAGCTGAGAACCTTTAAGTGTTCATGCATGAAACTATTCAGTTCCTATAAATATGTTTTCTCCTCTAGAAAATACTGAAAAGGATAATGATATCTACTTTACAGAATTGTTTGTGAATACAACTGATGGATATAAATTGCTTATGAAAATTGGGTCAAAGTAGTTGTTCAACACAAGGTATTTGTTTGCCCTTGTTACTATCATAGCAAAAATAATAAAGTAAAAATAATAAATTGACATCATTAAAAAGTCAAGTATTAGAAGAAATAGGTCATGGTTTGAACATTGAGTACAACCTTGAGACTGTTCTAGATATTCACATTTATTTCCTAGGTCTAAAATATTCAGAAGAGAGTGGATGCTTGACCAGATCAGATAGATATCTCAAAATTCTATTATAGAAGCTTCATTAGCATCTATGTGTTACTTTTTCAAGATGGGAGATTTCCATTTATCTTCCAGAGAAAGAATGTTTAATGACTATCACAAGACAATTTGATAATTTGACTATCTACTACTACTCACCTTCCAAGTTATAAATATACAGATTCACACGAACTGTCTGAGGTGTGAATTCATTTGAGTTTAAGGGTAATTATTTAAAATATATATCTCTCTCCTAGCTAATGTTCTTTATGAAAATTCTGAATACAAGTTAATGTAATATAAAACTGGTATGAGAAATTGCTAATGCATATATACAGACAATACTGGTGTTAACAAGATAAATATTAACTTGTGGATTTGTGTAGAAGATGAAAATTGTGAGAATTACTGGAAATTGATGAAACATTTTTCTGTATTATTTTTTAATTGAAAGAAAAATATCCAGTAGTAAATACTCAAACACTGAATATGATCAGTAAACTAATGGCTAATATTTGAGTAGTACCCTATTAAGTTTCATAAATAGTTTAAAAACATTATATAGAATTATGTCAGATTGCTAACCCTGCAGAAGAGGAGATGGAGAGAGTGTAAGAACCAGAGGGGACGGAGGACACCAGGAAAACAGGGCCTTCTAAACACAGCAGGACTGATGCACATATGAACTCACAGAGACTGTGGCAGCATGCCTGTGGGTCTGGACCTGATGATGTCCCAGTGCTGAGACTGAAAATGGACACAAGCCCACATCCCTAGCCCAGAAATTATGTCCATTGATAACCACTTGCAAATGAAAAAATAGTTTTCCCCACCAGAATCTCGCTGGGTACACAAACCATTCTTAAGTCCAAACCTCACATGTCACCTGCACAACACAAACTCAATGATATTTTGGAATTTTTTTTTTCATATCATAGTGCTTTGTCTGCACATTTCACTGTTACCCTACAGGGCTTTTGCATATATATTATCATTTCTGACTCTTTGCTTTTATGTGATTTCTATGTTTGCCAAGGTGTGTATCTCTACATCAACCTGGGTTTCTTGAGCTTTCTCTTTGACTCTTTATTTTTTGTTCATTTGTTTACTTGTCCTATTCAGGTTTGTTTTTGTTTTCATTTTAGCTTATTTTACATTTTCTTCTTCTTTTCTTTTTGTCTTCATTTTTACATGGGTGCTTGCTTTCTAATGAGAGATAGCAAAAAAAATAAACAAAAACAATAAACAATAAACAATAAACAAAAAACAAAAAACAAAACCTGTGGAGTTCTGTGGTTGGGAACATCTGGAGGGTCTGGGAGGAGTTGGTAGAAGGGTAACCATAATCAGAATATATTGTATGAAAAATCTATTTATAATAAAAAAAGAAAAGTATTTTGCTTCTATACTCACAATCTTCATAAACTCATGTAAATCGAATTATAGAAAAAAATTAATTATAATTTTTGTTTTAATTCTATAAATGAGCCACAATTAATAGCTGGCAGATTCTAGATAACACACTGAAGAGATAAGAATAGCTCCAATAAGATGAGGGAAAAAGTCTCTACTTCATGATCTTGGGAATGAAAATGTTGATCTCGACCTGGGATTCTCATGTCAGCAGTCTCTGTTCTTACTTACAAGTCAGTTCAGGTGGCTTCCTCTGAACAGTGCCATCATCTGTCTGAATCAAGGTCATCTGTGGTTCAGTGGTCTCCCTAAACCAGTATCATCTGTGATTCAGTGGCTCCCTGAACCAGTGTCATCTGTGGTTCACTGATTCCTCTGAACCAGTGTCATCTGTGGTTCTGTGGTTCCCTGAACCAGTGTCATCTGTGGTTCAGTGGTTCCCTGAACCAGTGTCATCTGTGGATCAGTGGTCCCTCTGAACCAGTGTCATCTGTGGATCAGTGGTCCCTCTGAACCAGTGTCATCTGTGGATCAGTGGTCCCTCTGAACCAGTGTCATCTGTGGATCAGTGGTCCCTCTGAACCAGTGTCATCTGTGGATCAGTGGTCCCTCTGAACCAGTGTTATCTGTGATACAGTTTCCTCTGAACCAATGTCATCTGTGGTTCACTGATTCCTCTGAACCAGTGTCATCTGTGGTTCACTGATTCCTCTGAACCAGTGTCATCTGTGGTTCAGTGGTTCCCTGAACCAGTGTCATCTGTGGGTCAGTAGTGTTTGTATATAATAGTAGCAAACACATTAAGAAAGATATCAAGCAAACAATCCTATTTTCAGTTGTCTCAATGAAATACAATGCCCTGGAATAAAACTAACTAAATAGTTGAAGGACCTCTACAATAAAAATTGAAACTATGAAGAAAGAAATTATACAATGTATTAGAAAGTGGAAACCTCTCCAATGCTCATGTATTGCTAGAATTCTGAAAATTATCATCCAGCCAAAAGCAATTTTCAGATTTACTTCAATTCTAATCAAAACAGTCTTTCCATTATTCACAAAAACAGAAACACAATTTAAATATTTGTATGGAAACACAAAAGATCAGAGATAGCCAGAGCAATTCTAGGGAAAAACACTAATGCTAGACTCTACCAAGTCTCAAATCACATTCACAGAGCCATAGAAACAAATAAGTCACTATTTTGGCATAAAAAATGGACATGTAGATTGAAGGAATAGAATAGAAGACCAGAAATTATACCCTTACACTAGCAGCAACCAGATTATTTTTTTATAAAAATGCCAAAATGCACACGTCAGATAAAGCATCTTCAACAAATGGTATAAGGAAAATCTGGGTATTTTCATATAAAAGAATGAAACTTGGCCCTTATCTCTCACCCTACATTGCTGTGGATATCACTCTGTATAAATAAAATGCTGATTGGCCAGTAGCCAGGCAGGAAATATAGGCGGGACAAGCAGAGAAGAGAATTGTGGGAGGTAGAAGGCTAGGGAGGACAGACACCGCCAGCCTCCGCCAAGAGAAGCAACATGTAACGACACTGGTAAGCCACAAGCCATGTGGCAAAGTATAGACTAACAGAAATGGGTTAATTTAAGATAAAAGAAGTAGTTAACAAGAAGCCTGCCACGGCCATACAGTTTGTAAGCAATATAAGTTTCTGTGTGTTTACTTGGTTGGGTCTGAGCAACTATGGGACTGGCAGGTAAGAGAGATTTGTCCTGATTGGGCCAGGCAGGAAAACTATAACTACAAATGGCGCCCAACATGTTGGCAAGAGTTTCCACCTAAAACCTAAGAAAAAAGATTCTAAAACGGAGCTAAAAACAGCTTCCTAGTTGTCTCTCTCAAGTTAGTGGCAGCCTGCTGGTTTGAGCTACTATGGCGGGTTCCTGGCGTGTGCATCTGACCTGCAGTGCAGCAGGAATGAGGAATCTACAAGCAGCACTTTACTATGCTGCATGTTGGATTTAGCCTTTGCTAGTTTAAAAAAACAAAAACAAAAACAAAAAGGTTTCTGGGCTATGCACTGCTTTGATAGAACTGCTTCTGATAGTTGATGGTACACATGGCTCCAGACCCAGAGCTGGTGGTAAACTGTACCACTGCCATGTTGATAAGCGGACTCAAAAACTCATGGTGAGGAGGTCTTATAACCTAGGAAGAAACTTACTTCTGTTGTTAAGCTAAATTGTCATGGCATTAAGACACTCTGTGTGTGTGTGTGTGTGTGTGTGTGTGTGTGTGTGTGTGTGTGTGTTTAGCATATGTATGTATGAATGAATGAATGAATATAGGAATGCATACATACATATTTATATACACAGCCAGTTACCACTCTCAGTGAAGCCTCTTTCCAGAAAACAGTTATGAAGGAAGATACTTCTGACTTCACCAGGTACTGAGAATGCATAACAATTGAGTGAGCAATCATAAACAAAGTATTTATATTGCTTTTTCCAAGGCTCAGGAAACACTGACAAAGATAAGGTAGACAGACTTTAAGAGCCAGAAGATGGTAAGATGGCTTTCAAAATGTCATCTTCTGGTCAAACAAAGTCATTGCAGTCACAGACTCACAATAAGTATGGGTGACTTCACTGGGTCTGAAAAAGAATGGGCCTGTCACCAGCCAGGCGAGAACTGAGGAGGGATTCAGGTGGCCCTACCACTTCCTGGTGAACTATTTCCTTGTGATACGTTCAGGAAGAGATGGCTCAATTGCCTTCATTGTATTCTGCCCTTGACCTTGCTAGTGCCCAGTGGATGGTCCCCATCTGATTGGTTCACAGATGACCCTGACTGAACTAACAGGGTCATCAACAAAACCAAAAGGTATAATCCTAAAAAGGGGGCAGGAAAAGAGGTGATATTTGATAGGGATCTGAGGAGGATAAGGGATGAGAGGGAGACCCACCACAGTAAGCAGGTTGTACTATAAATATATGTGAAACAGCAAAATATTTAAGTTAAATGAATTCTCAAAATCTAGGTACAACAATATTTTGCAGCATTTTAAGTGTCTAATTCATATTCTTCATACAGAAAATTTGTCTTTTTTTTATGAAGCAGCATATGTCACATATTTTGGCTTTCAAAAATAAAACGCAGAACACACATAATTTTATTCTTTTTTAATTTAAAGAAAAAGGGAGTTTGTACAACTATATCAGAGAGAATAGAAGTGTGAATTTTGAAATAGGAAACCAGATATCATGTCATTTGGATGCATTTTAGTCACATATCACTTAATATATTTCAAATTTAAAAATGTAAATGAAGAATTGAAAAAGGATATTTCTCTATTTAAAGACTGAGTTAAACAGTGATCAAACATAAATGACTATTTATTTGTCTATATTTTAAAATGTTTTATAATACATTTTCTGTGTCGATACATATGCCATTTAAGATACAAAATAACTATGCAGGCCAATATTGATGAAGTATGAATCCTATATCAAACAAAGAGTCCTCAAATCCAGGCCTAGGACTTTTAATGACATATGAAACCACAATTAAGATATTCATTACTGTTCTTTTCTCAGAGACAAAGTATGAGTTATGTGTCAGTAGGTCATTGATATGAGATTTTAATATCAGAACTCACTACAGTCAGTATCAACTATAACAACCCATGTGCAACTAAAGTTTAGATCTTACTAATAATTTAGATTTTACTAAATTATGAAGGTGATCTGCCAGAAACTCAAAGGTCTAGTACAAGAGGCATGTAGCTCATCCTTTAATTGACTAAGACTGGTGATATGCTGAACCGAATGGATTGGTTGAAAATGAATATAATATACAATGATATACTATTTATAACTTTACAGAGGCAAGGCAGGAAGCAGGTTGGAGAGATGAAGAATGCAGCTCTGGTTATCTACAGCCAACTGTCAGGGTAGATAACAGTCTTTTACTTGAAAATGTGGCCCCAAAAGATTAAATTAGGCATGATCATCATCATCCAAACTAACCAGTTTGAATTAAAAAACATATGTGAGTCACATATGTTCAGCACTATGGACCAAATTAGATTTAAAAATCAGCTATATGTATTACATCTGAAATAAGCACCTTAAGTAATTTTGAATATGTGTGCCTCAAACGTCATATACATGAAGGAGGAGATCCAAATGCCTATTTCTTTCAAATGGTAGAAACATCCAGGAGTAAGAAAATATCTAAAAGAGATTCTATAAATGTAGACAGCAGCAATAAAGAGACCCACTAGAGCAGCAGGCAATAATACAGAATTCTTTTCTTTCTTCTTATGCCATCTAGTTCTGCAAAAACAGTCAGCATATATATGTGCAACTTGCTGATGTACTTGTTTTGAGTTAAACTTTATGCAGTTAAAAATCAAATTTTCCACTCTAGCAGCACAAATGGTTGGGCTTTTAAAACTCCTTGGCAACGAACTTGATTATATACAAGGAGCACACAAATCAAATAGTGTTAGCATTTTCTTCAATTTGTCTTTTTATTAGTAGCCTCAACTTAGTGATGAAGATTATCACTGACTGGCTCCACATCCTTTCATCAGCATCTGAGTAAAATAAGTGTTTTATGTGCTAATTTTCATGTCATTACCCAGGAAGCTTTCTCAGCTCTCAGTTCCTTCTTGCTGTGGTTTGAATCAATGTTATTGCTAAGTAACAAAGTGTCTTTCAGCTTGTAAAGAGCTCTTTGGAAAATAAGAACACAAAAAACACAAAGAATATTTTGAACATTTAAATCTCTTTCAGCATAAAAGCTTGGTTTTTCTGATGTATACGAAGAGAGAGAAAAATGATCATAATTTAAAGAGAAGTTTGCCTTGTTTCATAAATACTGGAAGTTATGCAGTTGAGGGGCAACTCTATACAGTGTGAGGGATTCACCCTAGTGGTCAAAGAGTTTACTCAAAATAAAAATTGAGAGTGTTTTTTTACAAAACCTCCTCATTTTACATCACACGGTATAAGGGTGTTTGGTTTAATTATATTCCCAGAGCCCACTGTGTTCAGTATTCTTGCAGAATAACTTAAAACTCTGTGACTTCTAAGGCTACAGCATTTGTGTGCTATTTACTTTTCTTAGTCTGGAAGTTCAATGGTCTTTCTATATTAGCCTACCAGGGGTTTGTAATTTTATTAAAGCCTAACAACAACTGTAATATGCCCTATTCTTTATTCTTCCGTTCCCCCCCACACACATTCTCAAGCAAAGGCTTACATAGAAAGAAAGCACATTGGCACAGAAGACTATTTCCTGAATATAACACCAGTAGCACAGACACTGAGATTGACAATTAATAAATGGAACCTCCTGAAACTGAAAAACTTCTGTAAGGATAAGAACACTGTCTATAAGACAAAACAGCAACCTACAGAATGGGAAAAGATCTTTACTAACTTCACATCCGACAGAGGGCTGATCTCCAAAGCATATAAAGAACTCAAGAAACTAGATATCAAAATACCAAATAATCCAGCTAAAAAATGGGGTACAGAACTAAACAAAAAATTCTCAACAGAAGAAGCTCAAATGGTTGAAATACATTTAAACAATTGCTCAACAGCCTTGGTCATCAGCAAAATGCAAATCAAAATGACTTTGAGATACCATTTCAAGCCTGTCAGGATAGCTAAGATCAAAAACACTGATGACAGCTTATGTTGGAGAGGTTGTGAAGTAAGAGGAACACTCTTCCACTGCTGGTGGAAGTGTAAATTGGTAGATCCACCTTGCAAACCAACATGCTGGTTTCTCAGAAAAATGGGAATCAATCTACTTCAAAACCCACCTATAAAATCTTGGCCATATACCCAAATGATGCCCAATCATACCATAAGGACACTTGCTCAACTATGTTCACAGCAGCATTATCTATAATAGCCAGAATTTGTAAACAACCTAGATGCCCCTCAACCAAAGAATGGATTAAGAAAAAATGTGGTACATTTACATGATGGAGCATTATTCAGTTATAAAAAACAATGACCTCATGAAATTTACAGGCAAATGGATGGAACTAAAACAAGTCATTCTGAGTGAGGTAACCCAGCCCCAGAAAGACAAACATGGTATCTACTCACTCATAAGTGAATATTAGGAGTAAAGTACAGTATAACCAACCTACACTCCACAGCCCCAGACAGGCTATATAAGAAAGAAGGCCCAAAAAGGGATTCATTGATTGCCCTGAGAAGGAAAAATAGAAGAGATCTCCTAGGTAAACCAGAGGCAAAGTTGTGTGTGTGTGTGTGGGGGGGGGATAATGGAGGGTTGGGAACTTGAGGGAGCAGGATGGTCAGAGTGGGTGTGGAAGGTAGTTGGGGAGTTGGACTGGAGGGCTAGGGAGAAACTGGGTATCAGGGAAATTCCCAGGAATCCACAGAAGGACCCTGGCTAAGAATCTTAGCAATAGTGGAGAGGTGCCTGAACTGGTTATCTACTGTAGTCAAATTGGTGATTACCCTAATTGTCATCACAGAGCCTTTTGCTAGTAACTGATGGAAATAGATGCAGAGATCCACAGCCAAGCACTGGGTCATGTAGCAGGAATCCTAACAGGTCTTATTAATGAGATCATACCTGAGGCCAGTTATTGGGGTAAATGCTGGAAGATCAGAGAAGCAGAAGAAGCCACAGCTACCTCACCTCACCAGTTCCTCAGCTGGTCTTGTTTCCTCAGACTGCAAGCTTCTGAGTTCTCATCCGAATGGGTCTCAGCTGAACTGCTCCTAGAAGCCTAAAAGCTTAACCAGCCAAATGCTTCTAGTTTCTGGTCTTCACGCCTTATTTGATCTTTCTCTTTCTGCCCCCACTCCCTGGGATTAAAGGCAGGTGTCACCGTGCCAGGCTGTTTCCAATGTGGCCTTGAACTCACAGAGATCTGCCTGGCGCTGCCTCCCAAGTGCTGGGATTAAAGGCGTGCACCACCACCGCCCAGCTTCTGCTATGGCTTGCTCTGACCCATTTTCTAGCCACCATTTTTGGCTCTGTATCTAGTGGATGTCTGTTCTCTGATAAATTTATTAGGGTGCACAATATTTGGGGGAACACAATACCACCACAGGGCTGAGCTCTGAGAGTCCGGAAGAAAAAGAGGAGAGATTGTAAGAACCAGGGGTTCAAGGTCATGATGGAGGAACCCACAGAGACAGATGAACTGAGCTTGTGGGAGTACATAGACTCTGGAACAAGAGTTAGGGAGTCTGCTTGTGACAGACTTGGCCCTCTGCATGTGTGTGACAGTTGTGTAGCTTGATGTGTTTGTAAGGCTTCTAGCAGTGAGATCAGGATCTATCCCTAGTGCAATGCTGGATTAACTTGCCCAGCCTCTACGAAGGGGGAGGGAGGCATTTGGTCCTACCTCAACCTGATTGTGCCATGCTTTGTTCAAGCCCATGGGAGGTCTGCCTCTTTCTGAATGGAAATGGAGGAGAATTAGGTAGATGGGGAGAGGGGTTGATGAGAGCCAGGGGGAGGGGGAGGGGAGGAGAGGAGGGAGGGGAAACTGTGGTCAGTATGTAAAATAAAGGAAAAAAATGTTAATAAAAAAAACTCACACACACACATACAAGAAATTCAACATTTAGTTTGGTTCATTTCTCCAAGAAAATTAAACACACATAGAAATTTTCCTGATGGCTGTAATAATAAGTAGACATTTTTTCTGGTCTTTCTTCAGTTGGCTCAGAACCACCATAGAAGAGAAGACCTGATTTCTGGGGATGGTCTGGAAAACACAGGCCCTAAGCTTATGGAGAAGAAAACTAAGTGTCTGTAACACCCCAGCAGCTTGAAAGAGCTGTTCTCTGGGTGAGAACATTTGAGACAAGACTCTTATGTGGAAGGACATTAAAACTGTTCACTTGTACAGTATTTAACTGGACTCTCTACATCCACTTAAATTAGCATGTTTCCTTTATCCACTCCTGACATCGAAGAGTGAGATGGGGCTGCCGGAGGCAGAGGGAGAATGGATTCGTGGATTATAGTAAGGATGTCTATTCTCAACAGAGAATCTTATGTATTTTGTCCACTGCGTGTTGATAATGTGATCACAGTTCTTAGAGGCATATGTTTAAGCACAGGCCACACTGACTCCTTTTCAAAGTCATGGGCAGATTGGCAAGCCTGATTCTATTTCTCCCATCACAGAATCCGGATTTTATTACAATGAATTACTTTTATGGTATGAAAATTTAGCTGAATTTATGTTACATTTTTGTTTATTCATGGGCCTAGCAAAATGATCCACTGCATGTGATTCACTGCTTGGGCTGCTGCAGCACGGAAAGCCACCATACCTCATCAATGGAACTGTAGTTTCCTGAATCATCATGAGGTTTCCTATATTCCCTTTTTTTTTTCTATCTATATTGTTTCAGCATATGAATGTAAATACATTGTTGGCAGTGTTCCATCACAAAGTGGTCTTTAGTGGTTCCCAAACTTAATTTAATTTAGAATGTAAATCCTTCATCAGGGAGTTCAGAAACTTCTTGAGCTTAAAAGCACATGTGACCAGGAAACAGAAAAGACAAACCATTTATTTAATAACTTTACATTAGATTGCTCTCTAAATGCAGCAAGAATGACATTTCCAGGAAGCTTAGACAACTGCATCCTTATTAGTGGAGCCACATATTCTGTGCTAAGAAAAGCCCACAGGAAAAACACTCTCATGCAGGAGATAGAGGAAATAGGGGAGACTAATCTGGTGCCACTTTAAGAAACAGTTTTAGGTCTTCAGGAAATGTTTACTAAGGGTCAACACAGCTTCTGTCATCACTGGACAGGAGTGATTAAATTTGATAGAGCAAAGATTATCTTTATGCAAACACAGATGGCATCAGATAGTTAAGTGAGCACATCTATTAGAGATGAAGATAAAGAGCCCTCTGAAGAAATTCAATCCTGGAAATTCTTCCTTAGTTCTCATTCTGGGTTCCTAACATTGTTAGCCCATTCACGAGATAAATTTTTACCCAGGACTGAAATGTGTGTTGTCATTTTGCCCTTAGAAAATATAAATAACATGCATGCTGTGAGGCAGAAGTATGCCAGTTGAGAGGAATTCTTATTAATACGTATAATGGTCCATTAAATAATTTAAGAAAAAGATGGTACTTTCTATAGAGAGATTTTCCTTGTATATATTCATCTAGGCAAATATGTGGGCATGAGAAGTGCTGTTTGAGGTTTGCAACCAGAGTATGTATTAATAATCAGTATATGGCCTGCTGAAATGATTCGGGTCATGCAATCATGATGATCTAAATTTTGTCCACAGATTTCACAAATAGAGAGAACTAACTGCCATGTTTTGTTCTCTAACACACATGTATCATGCATACCTGTGTGGTACCATTTTCAAAGGCATTCTACATTGTACTTTTTCTATATGTGATCTTTCTCGGGCTGTGACATTGCATATGAATGAACTGCCTATGATCATTAAAGGGCAGCTTCTGTTTACAGGCTGGAAATTGAGCCATCTCTCTAATTGTTTTCAAAATAGACACATGACAAACATCATTGCCAGGCTTGAAGTGGCATTATTCTAATAAAAAACGTAATAAATTGCCAAAACTGTACCTAAATTATATATCTGAGATATTGCAGGCATTCTTGTGATCTATAACACTTGAGAAATTCTGCAACCAAGTGAGATTTTTATGAAGACATATGCCATTTTGTTTTTTGAAGATCACATTTCCACAAAAAAAATAAGTAAATGAGCAGTCTCTGTTCAGTTTCTGTACTTTAACAATCATGACAAACAGTGGGCAAGTAAATGATACTTTAATAGAGTTGATTTTTGAGGTTATGAAATAATTCAAAACTTAGATGTTGATAATGTATACATTGATTGAATCAATTCTTTAGAGAAAATATTTGTGCTAAACTAAGAAACCACCAAATGACTATAAGATACAAAATAAAGCACATAATTATAAATATTTTCAGTGATCTATGAGGATTAAAATCTGAATTAAAGGAATCTATCATTAGTCATTAATGAAATAAGGGAAACATTACATACTTATTATGAACTCAAACTAGTCAAAGTATTGTAAAATTAACCATTCACTATTCAAGCAAAGGTCAGTGTTTACAGCATTGAAAAGTTTTAAAAACACAAAGATGATCAGATAGTAAAAACTGAAATGGAACCACAAATAAAGTTATCAGAGTATTGTAGAAGAGCTTAAAATATGAAAGGTTTCCCAATAGCTAATATACCTATAATTTAGTTTACACATTTTAATCCTGTTAGACATGCACTCACGGGTGGCAAACATAAAACCCCCATTTAAAATACTCTTAGTAATTGCATAAAGAAAAATTCATATTACTTCATCATTCTGGAAGCATGATCAAGAAGGTAGTCATTTGGATGTGGTCAAGAACATATGGAGCAAATAAAGGTGGAAGAACATCATCCAGGCATGATAAATAGCACACTGTAGTGTTTGCATAGTAGCTTTTGAGCTCAAGAAGTTCTCAGGACATCTGGGGACACTTTCACACTCCCTCCATTCCCAATAAGGACACTTCTCTGCCATGCTTTGATGCGTTTCAGGATGTGCACTGTTACTCATTCTGGGTCAGCTTCAAAGAGCTGTATGTGCTCCATTTGACTCGTCCTTTGACAGATTACAAGAAAATGTGTACCAAGATACTGAAAGGTTTCTGCTACACAACTCCAGGGAGGCTACCTAGAAAATGTGACCCTAGGAAAGACACAGGGATCACCCAATGTCAGAGAAATGGATGAGATCTACATGAACAACCTGGACGACAGTGGGAGTAATGAAGGGAAAGGTTCGAGGGAAAGAAAGCTTAGGGGAACAGGAGATCCCAGCTGGATCAAGAAGAGAAAGGGAGAATGAGGAATAACAGACCATGATAAATGAAGACCACATGACAATAGGAATAGGCAGAGTGCTGGAGAGTTCCCCACAAATCCACAATGATATATCCTCTGTAGACTGCTGGCAGTGGTCGAGAGAAAGCCTGATCTGACCTAGTCCGGTGATCAGATGGCCAAACAACCTAACAGTCGAACTGGAACTCTCATCCAATAAGTGATGGAAGTGGATGCAGAGATCCTCGGCAAGGCCCCAGGTGGAGCTCCAGGAGTCCAATTGGCGAGAAAGAGGAGGGACTGTAAGAGTGTGAACTGTTGAGACCAAGATTGGAAAAGCACAGGGATAAATAGCCAAGTGAATGGAAACACATGAATTATGAACCAAAGGCTGTGGAGCCCCCAGCTGGATCAGGCCCTCTGGATAAGTGAGACAATTGAATAGCTTGATCTGCTTGGGAGGCACCCAATCTGTGGGACCAGGACCTGTCCTTAGTGCATGAGCTGGCTGTTTGGAACTTGGGCTTACACAAGGACACTTTGCTCAACCTGGAAGGAGGGGACTGGACCTGCCTGTACTGAATCTACCAGGCTGAATTGAATCCCTGGGGGAGTCTTAGCCCTGGAGGAGATGGGAATGGAGGGGAGGGGCTGGGGGGAAGGTGGGGACAGGGGCAGGAGGGGTGAGGACAGGGGAACCCATGGCTGATGTGTAAAATTAAAACACAAGTATAATAAAATTTTTTAAAAATTGTGATATACTCAACAATAAAAAAAAAGAAATTCTCTAAACTAACCTACTGTGGCTTAATTGGTGTAATGCTTTCTTTTTTATTGAGCAAAGAACATAACAACAAATGAAAATCTAATGAAGTACAGATTGGGGGTCCTCTAATAGCATGAAGGGGGAAATACCACTATTTTTTTCACAAAAGAAACTTTAGGGATTTTCTAATCCTAAATTCATCAACAGAGTCCTTTTATCTGATAACACAATTTTCTCAAATTGTAAGGCAGTGGGAGTCTAAGAAAATGCTGTACCTATAAAATTGAATGACATCCAACAGCTTGAAGTTTTACTTAATTTGAACATGTTTATAAATTTTTGTATTAGAATTCCTTTTCAGTTTTCCACTTCCTGTAGATATTTTATTACCAGAGGTCCCTGCCTAGATGACAGAAAAATCCCTAATTAAAATGTATTGCAATTTTAGCAACATTTTCTGGCTGAAGCTGATCAGGCCTCCATGAACAGACATGGGCCTAACTCTGAGACCATTTGAAAATTTCCCCCAGGCAAGCCATAAGGTGTTATCAAGTTTAGGCTGAAAATAATAATTATCAGATATTGTGTTCTGAAATGTCTTGACCTTAGAGATAATAAATTTTAGTTTGGCTAGTAAGTCTGCATAATGGGATAGTCATATTAGACAAAATTTTCTTACTAAATCAAGGAACACTCATAAACATGATTTTCATATATTAACTTTTAAAAATAAAGTGAACCAAGTTGGTAATAGAGCCAGCCATGTCTGACAAGTTAAAAGCAGATTATTCTGGCTAGTTTTCTAAGGATATATGCTGCAGCTACATAGATATCACCGTAGAGACAAGAATGTACAGAACATCATTGGCTGCAAAATTAGACCTAAACAGCTTAGTTTAAAATAGTGCATCCATGCTTCTTTATTTTATTTTATTTTTTTATTTATCATTGCTGTGGGGAGGTCATAAACCCCAGCATACACTGGAGTCAGAGCAGAGCTTTATAGATTTAGTTCTTTCTTTCAATTTTTATGTGGGGTTGAATAGCAAGCTCCATTACCCTCCATTACTGTGCCTTCTTGCCAGCCCCATGCTTCTTAGCTATGACAGAAAGATAAGAAGAAAGCAATATGGCTAGTGGTTGGAAAGAGTACTAGGTATATATAAGCACATGCTAAACCCTTTCTAAGTACTTCAATTCATTCCCGAATTAGGTGGAGTGGATACTAAGGAAAATTGGAGCTGGGGACCCAATAAGCAAAACATCACAACTGCTTTCACAGAGATCAGTTGTCACTGAAAAAGAAGGTATAAGTTTGGAAAGGAAAATCCTCTAGAAAGAAATATCAAAAGAAAATCTTGGTTAAAAAAAAATGACTCCCCATGAAGTTTTTGCAAAAATTTTATTTCATGTTCATGGATTTAAAAGAACTCATCAGCACCCAATTAAACTATTCTGCTCCATTCTGTTGTGGTAACTCATGATAGGAATGTTTGAAATCTCCACAGTTATGATAGTTACTATTTAGAGAAAGAATAATAAAAAAAGAAACTGATAGCTAACTTCAGGCAGATTTTATCTAAGAAAATTTATAATATATTGTCCTCCTTGATTGTGTTTCATTGGACAGTTATTATAATGAGTGGAGATTGTTAAAAAAATACTATTAGAAGGCATAATTTCAAATAGCAAAATAAAGTGATTATATGTATAATGTTAAAAGAGATGACCTTGTTTACTATGTGGGGTTATGTACTCTTTTCAGAGGGGTGCCTCCTCTTGCCATCAACACCTGCATAGGTACAGACCTACAAAGCACCAGGAGAGTCCCTGCCCTTCTAAAGTCACCTTGTAAATATTGAGGTTCCACAGCCATAAGAACATTGTTATAGTCTTATGACACTTACTTTAGTTGACCATATATGAATTGCATTTATAAAAGTAATATCTATTGTCTCTGATCTATTTTCATGATGTATATATAACTGAGTCTGGACTTGTAGCCATAGAAATCAGTAAGTTAAAAACAAATCTGCTGCTATATTATTTTTGATCCCTAGACATGAGATCTATCCCAAATTCCAGAAGTATGTATATTTTGTCCAATAAAACTGCTTTAGGAATTTCATTTATGTACAGGAATTATCTTAAGAATGTCCATTCTTGAAACCTTCATATCAAAACACAAAGAGGCTGAAGATGCTAGACATTGGGTGCTCTGGACAATCATCACACCTTCTTCGGCAACTATACATGTCTTACATCAATTAAAATATCTAAAAAGATACTGGGATAGAATTCAGCTAACTGTTTTTAAGAAGGGTGTACAGATCATTAAACTATTTTTATATCAAGTTTGCAAATAGTTAATTTGTATCTCATGATGGTTTATTTTCTGCTATTGTTCAGGTTGAGTAGGTTGAGTCCTATTGTATCTTCCCATTTTGACAACATCAAGAACATCAGTTTTCAAACACATTTCTTTAAAGAGCTGGCTTATGTCGGTCTTCAAATCTCCATGAAGTCATCCACATTTGATCAAGTGCTATCTCTTGGGTCGTGATTCACTTTCAATAACCAGTATGAACACTGTGTGGAAGCTGAGAGTAGAGGCTACACATAAGAAGTAAAAGAAAACGAATATGCAGGAAGGGAATTTATTCATCTAACTATGTGGTTCTTCTCTGATGTAGATCTTCCATTCACATGACATATTTTTATAAGGAAAGCAAATGCCATCCTTCCCCTTAGGAAGATTTTCACATCCCACAGAAATTGCTAATTGCAACTAGGTCACAGAGAATGTATCAATTATAATTACCAACCTGGGACAAGATATAAAAATTAAAAGTAGATTAACCCAATTATTAAATAATTCAAATAAAGTCAATTCATCAGGGTTTAGGATTGAGAGCAAAAGTTGCTTCAATACATCAAAACCACAGACAAACAGAATCTACTATTAATATAATCCAAAAAGAACTTTATACTACCAGCATTTATCTGGTTCAGAAGGAAGTTAATTTTGTTGCTCTCCGAAACTGATGATATTTTCTAGTGTTTGAAATTAACTTCAGGCTATAATTTCTTTCAAATATCTTAACAGAAGACATGTAATGAAGAAGATATAATTCTGATCCAGACTGAACAAGATATAATTCTGATGCAGGCCACCACAATATAAAATGAGAAGCTCACCTGGTTCCAAAAGCTTTTATCCATGGTCAAAGCAAGTCTGATGGAGACAAAAGTGTGGTCATCTTTATGAGAAATAAATGAACTGATACAAGGAAAGCTGTCACCAGACACACAAATAGAATGTCCTCTAGACATTCCAGTCCTTATGGGCAAAGCAGAAATCTGACTATACTGTTGTATTTTAAAAACAACAGGAGAGAGACCTTGGTGAGGTGGAGTCCTGGGGCCCCACAATGGGTGAGGGAGAGACAAGCCATGCAGATAGCAGTCACAGTTACATGGAAAGTTTTGTTAGTGTGGGGAGGGAGAAGGGAGAGGGAAAGAAAGCACAGAGCAGCCTTGTGGGGAGAGAGAAAGAGAGACAGAGAGAGAAGAAAGAGAGAGAGGAGAGAGAGACAGAGAGAGAGAGAGAGAGACACACAGAGAGAGAGAGAGGAGAGAGAGAGAGAGAGAGAGAGAGAGAGAGAGGGAGAGAGAGGGAGAGAGAGGCTGAGGAGGGAAGAAGAGAGAGAAAAGAGACAGGAAAAGAAGAAATGTGGTGCAGAGATGACCTTGCCTCTGAGGAAGAGAAGAGGAAGAGAGAGAAAGCAGGAGGGCTGCCTTTTATGAGGAGAGGCAGCACATGCTCAGAGAGACCATATAGCAATGAGCTCATGATGTTGCCAGGACCCTGATCAGGCCAAGGTACCACCTTCCCCCTGGCTACCTATAGCGCAGGGATGGCACACCCTATCAGGTCCCCAAGGGGCAGGTCTGAATGATAACATTGACCACAAAATAAAGATTAGATTGGATTAAAAATACTCTGTAAATTCTATGCTTAAATGATTTATTCTTAAAGTTTTAAGTATTATGTATGCATGTCATTTAAAAATGATTTTGCATGTGTTTTTATTTTCTCCTAATATCCATTCTTCTGACTCTTCCTATATTAAATGTCTGAATCATATAAAATGTTAAAAATGTTAGCGAGGTATGTAATATTGTCACTGTATATCAGTTTATATTATTATAGCAATTTTATTATGAGTTGTGATTTATAGACAGCCCTGGGAGTTTTACTATAGATCATGCAGAAAACGAATCATTACCTTGTTCATTCATTATAATTTAAACCTATAGTAAAACTTTAAATGCTTCTTTAAATTTTTCAAAATAATTATCATTCTGTAATGTTTCTACCTCCCAACCAACTTTCTTAATGAAATGGTAGATTTCCCTTTTCTATGTCCTGAATATTGAGCTTTGTCAGGAACTTGCAGTCATTACCTGAAAGATGTTAGAATTTCATGTCACAAAGTAGTTGGCTAGGGAGCTTCTTTTATTTTATTTTATGCTTTTAATTAAAATTACCCTTACATATTGAAGAACTAGCTACAAAAATCATCATAAAAAGTCATAGAATAAGAATGCTATTAATAAAAACCTAGCTTCAGCAAATGTGTTCAAAGAATGAGCCATGGCTGTGTAAGATGCCCTTTGCCAGACATGTTGTTTCATGGTCTGTGGAAGAATAAGAGAAAACAATTTTTAAAAAAAGAGAGAGAAAACAAAAGAATCATACAATAAATATTCATACTATTACAGAACAAGGAGAGAGGAGAATTCAGGGAAGTGGAAGGCTGAGGCAGAGTAGACACTGCCAGCCACCATGGCCATACAGTTTATAAGTAATATAAGTGTGTGTTTACTTGGTTGGGTCTGAGCAGCTACCGAACTGGCAGGTGAGAGAGAATTGTCCTGACTATGGGCCAGGTAGGACCAGAAAAACTCCAGCTACAGGATAAAGTGAAGGAACACCAAAGGATGAAGTGATCAAGCTCAGATAATTAACTGGGTGCGGTAATTTCTTTTTGGGAGTAAAATGTAAATATCAAGCAGAGTAATAGTATACAGCTGTTTAAAAATACTTTAAAAATAGCTAGAGGAGCTAAAGTTAGGCTTCAGTAAGTACCTTTTTCTATCTATCTGTCCATCTGTCCATCCATCCATCCATTCGTCTGACTGTCTGTCTATCTATCTACTAATATAGGTCTAAAGTTGCATTATAAATAAGTCATAAAAGTTTTTGTAGTTTGAGAAATGTAGGCTTAGGTATAATAGAAAATAACTTAGACTAAAACAGGTTTTCTGGAGCGAGGGACCTTAGTTGCAGACACACGGAGGACAAGAGTAGAAAGACCAAATCTGGGACAGAGCACCCACTGCCACTTTGGACCCAACAATCTGAGAATGACCAGCTGCTTCAGAAACAGTTAACAGTGGCAGTGTTAACAGTAGCATTGAGAGAAGAGGCTAGCCAGGCTTGGCATTGGTGGCTGGCTGAGACCCATGGGACATCATCAGCACAAGCAGTGGGAGTCTGCACACAGAATGCAGTCAGCCAGGACTGACATGGCTGGAGGCTATGCTCTACAATCTTGAGGAAAAGTGCTGGCTGACAGAATGCCCAGGCAAGATGTGCCCAGGAGTGGAGAGTGCAGAAGAGGTTTTGAAATCCTCCCAGCAATGGAAAGTGCAGGGTCTGAGTCCCCCTGCAGCTACAGCAAGGGAACTGCTGAGGTGAGGCAAAGCTGTGCTCCAGGCTGAACAGTGGAGATGTGCTGAAATGCTGACCAGCCCAAGCTCCCAGCAGCATGGTGAAGCAGAACTGTGGGGCTGCCCTGAGGTCAGTGTTTGGCCATGCAAGCAAGGTACCACACAGGAAGACCACTGCACAGCAGGAGAGATCCACATGCTGAATGGAAGTGGTAGGGCTGCACCTTGAGCCCTGGGGGCTATAAAATCCCGAAATGGGAGGAAGCCAGCCACCAAAGCTTCTGTTTGCTGGCAGTGAACAAATGCATGGCTCCTTTAAGAGACAGCTTCCTGTTAAAGAAGTTGGCACTACCAGCTATGGTGACTCAGCCTTTGCCCTGGAGCAGATTTCCTCTGGGAAGGCTATGGCTGGAAAGTGCTGCATAGCTGACAGCGAAGTTTCAGAGCCTCTTGTTTGAACTGGGTTGTTGCACACAAGGGAACTGCAATAAGTCTTTGGTTGTGGGTTTCTTCACATCTGGAGCTTTTTGCTTCAAGTTCATCATGACTTGGACAGCTACACAAAGACCTCAGGGCAAGGGGCAAACCAGGCCCTGACCTTGAAGTTTCAGTGGAATGTTAAGACTGGTATCAGAACTGATTTTTTGAACTTTTCAGACTTCAGAAATGAGACAATTTTGATTTACCTACACATGTATACCCCTGTCAACTGTTGTGACTCACAAACTGTTTTGTGTAGGAATGGAGAAGTTTGGTTTTTTTTCTACTCAGGCTCAAGTTACAGCTTCAGAAAATATATAAAAAAAAAAGAGGGGGGAGTTAATATTCCTCAGTCTATTTAATTAAACAAAACAAAACATTTTCTTGCCCCTTTAGTAGATTAATGTTAGCCTGTGTTAATGAACCCTATGTTTTGTTAGTAGGAAATGTAAATAGTTCTATTAAGAGATTGCTTTTGAATGTTTGCTAAAGTTTAGGGAATGGAAATAGTTCTATTAATAGTTTACTTTTGGCTATAAGTTTCTGAGAATTTTAATTGTGTATCTATTGTTAATATTCAGTCTAGAATCATGATGTTAACCTGTTAATGTTAGCAAACCATAGTGTGATGATAAGAGGTTACAGGATTTTGTTTTGTTTTGGTTTGGTTGGTTTTGGTTTTTCGAGACAGGGTTTCTTTGTGTAGCTTTATGCCTTTCCTGGATCTTGCTCTGTAGACCAGGCTGGTCTTGAACTCACAGAGATCTGCCTGCCTCTGCCTCCCAAGTGCTGGAATTAAAGGTGTGTGCCACTGCTGCCACCGCCACCACCATCTGGCTTCGGGGTTACAGGTCTTGCCAGAGAATTTAAAGGGCCTTGAGTAGACGTGGCAAAATGACTGGGTTGGTAGTTGCCAGGCCCTAATTTCCTTGGTTAAAGTTGGGAGTTCATTTGAAATGTCACATTGAATATACCTGGGTATGTGTAGACTCTTCTATTTACAATGACTGATATTAAACAGGTTGGATGCAGCTAAAGCTGCTGTAGACATGCTGTACCAATTTTAAAAAGTCATCCTCTACTTCTTTATTAGGCGGTATTACAGCCATAAGGAGCTAAGCTCCATATCCTCACTTGAGATTTTCCAGAGGCTGGTAGTATACAATTATCTGAGAGGTCCAGGGAGACCTTTTAAAACTGTATTTAGAAGGGGGAATCTGTAGGGGCTCAGAAGCTCCCTAGTAAGGCCTTACTCAAGGTCAGAAAGTCTGAGCTTGCTTTGCCCAGCAGGGCTGCATAATAGGATGATTTGGCCAAAGTTGTGGTTACCAGGTGTTTTGAATGGTCTACACTTGTTGGTGCTTTGTACTTTGATCTTGAAAGGGAGAGGTCTTTTGCCTCTCCCCTTGCTAGTGTATAAGAAGCTCATTAGAAATAAACTCCAGGCAATGTGGTTTTGACCCAGGGCCCTCCCAAACTATCCTATATCTCTGTCTTTTTCTTCATCTATATTTCTATCTAGCACTTCTCACTTCCTCACTTCCCTCTTCAAGGAACACTTCAATAGGTCGAGGATGAACTCCAACAATGAACCCTGACAAACTAGAAAAAAAATCATCCTGAACAAAACAAGCCAGACCCAGAAACACAAATGGAGCATTATTCATTTATATGTGGATAGCTGTTAAATCAATAATAACCAAGCTACAATCCATAGAATCATAGAGTTTAGGTATAGAGTAAGGTAATAGTGGGTGCATATAGTTTTCTCTAAGAAAAGGAAATAAAATAGACAGTGAGAGAGGAATGCATAGGCTTGAAGGAAGATCAAATGGGAAGGGTATATGGGGAGGGACAGCTAAACTTAAGGACATATTGAGGGGTAGCAAGGAAACCTAATACAGTGATCTAAATGAAACAGAAAAATAATGGAGCAGACTGAGCATCAGCCTGACATCTCTTGACACCAAATGAAGCTTCCAGTACTGGGAGTGGGTTACATCTATTTGAATTGTTGACCAAAGGGGCCCCATGGCTATTGCCACGATAATACATTGCTCTCTACAAACTGACAGCAAGTCCTCATTGCTGAAGACAACATCTATAAAACTTAGTAAACATGGAGAAGTCACATCGGTGCCTACAAAGAACCTTGACATCTACATGCTTGCATCTTTGAGCCAGAGAGGTACTTTACATGCTACCAGAGGAGAGGTGTAAACACTGAAAATCCTACAAACCCTTAGATTTACCATGGGGGTCCTGCAAGATTTGTTAGTGGAATGATGGCACAAATCTTACAGGGATAACCACATATCCCAGATATCTGATCTGACTGAAGACTCGCTCTATGAGATGGAATCCATATCTGACACTCTTTGAGTGACCAAGAACCAGATACCAGATAGCCCAGGAATATAGTACAAAACCAAACACAACTGTTCTAAAAACAACAAAAACAAGAAGAAGAATGGGTTGGGGATTTAGCTCAGTGGCAGAGTGCATGCATAGCAAGCTCAAGCAAGGCCCTGGGTTCGGTCCTCAGCTCTGGGAATAGAAGAAGAAAAAGAAGAAGAAGAAGAAGAAGAAGAAGAAGAAGAAGAAGAAGAAGAAGAAGAAGAAGAAGAAGAAGAAGAAGAGTGATAAAATGACTCCTAATGACATTCTGCCATACTCAGTGATCAGTGCTCAGCCATCATCAGAGAAGCTTCCTCCTGCTGCAGATATGAAAAAATACAGAGTTCCACAGCTATACATGATGCAGAGAATCAGAGACCTTGGAACACTCAGCGCTAAACAGATGTCTCCATCAAAACCCTCAGAGCTCAGAGAGACCAGAGCATGAGGACAAAAGTAGAGTATAAGTACCAAAGGTGATGGAAGTCTCCAAATACATAAGGCCCCCTAAATCAACAAGATTGGGCCACATGTGAACTCACAGAGACTGAGGCAGCATTCACAAATCTGCATCAGCTGGGGTCCTAGAGCTGAAAGGAATAGTGTACATATGCCCCCATCCGCAACTCAGAGACAATCTCCAGTTGTGTGGAGTCCCACAAAAGTTTCCTAGTGAGATCTGAGCTTGCTTTACCCACCAGGGCTGCATTAGAGGATTGCTTGACCATGTGCATGGTCGATGTGTAATTGGAAGGGTCTACAACTAACTGAGCTAGGGAAATATCTTTGCTCTACCCCTTGGCATTCCTATAAATAGCCCTTTAGAAGAAATAGAAGGGGCCAGTGGATAAGGATCCAGGCCCTCTCTAACTTTCCTGTGTGTCTATGAGTCTCTCTCTCCTCTGTATTTCCATCTAAATATTTCTCACTTCTCCATCCTCAAAAGTACCCTGGGGTAAAATTAGGAGTGGGTCCCTGATGCAGTTGATAATTACTTACAAACAAAATTTGATTTTTCTGCAAGGGAGTCTCACTGGGGAAACAAACTTCTCTTAAGGGTAGCCCAGCTGTAGATGGTCAGCAGAAAGGGAAGAGAATGGCATCATTGTGTAGTGGATAGCCATCCCAGCATTGGCCTGGAAGTTCCAACCCCCATTGAGGCTTCGGTAATGGTCAAGCCCACAAGGCAGGGCGGAGGAGGAAGCGGAAGACCAAGGATCGGGAAGAGGTCTCTCACTGGGTTCCCGGACTCTGGACGCTGGAGGTAGACCGAGCAGAGTTCTCAGACCCTGTAACCTACCCCTTCATTTGTAAGTTACCCCACAAAATAAACCTCCCTTTTAACTATGTGGAGTGGCCTTAATAATTTCACCAATATCATTGGCGATTCCTGGTCTCATAATATCATGTCATGGTTTTTCCTTCTTCATTCATTTTTTTCTCTTAATATTTTTCTGATTTTGAGCACTTTCTGAATGGATTTAAGTCTAACTCTGCAATATAAAACTCAGACATGACACCATTATGAGGCTAAGAACCCATGGCTAGATAGGTCATAGGCTTTAGGGGAGAACCTGTTACTATAATTCTGCTTAATGGATATATTCAGTCAACTCTTGGTGCCTTATACTACTCAATCTCCATTTAAGAATCTTCTATCTGCAGGGGCAAACACAGTGAGGTCAAATTAGCCAAGGTGCAGAGCATAAAAGAGGAAATATACACTGACCCTGCCTTCCAAGGGTCTTTGTGGAAGAGGCAAAAAAGGAGTTTGAGGGCCAGAGGTCATGGATGACTATAAGGGAACAGTATCTTCTGGACACAGCAGAGCAGCTGCCTTATGAACTCACAGCAGTTGCCACAAAATACATAAAACTTGTACAGGCCTACTTTAGAATACACCATGCTGTGGAGAAGGTGAGTGGGCCACCCAAATCTACCTCTAACCGTGTAAGTATTGGCAATGGCCAGAAGCTGAGAAAGTCAGTTTTCTCTAAGATTGTATCCCCTGGTTGTTAGTGAGGCTCCACTGGATGATCACACTTCCAAGAATATTTGGAAAGCACAAACTGGTCTTGAAGGATTTAAAAAAAAAAGCACAAAAAGTTAGTTGAGTAATAAAGAAGGGGTGGATCTGTGAAGAATTGAGGAAAAGGGTAGTATGATTGAAACACATTGTATGAAACACTCAAATAATTAAATACAATGTATTTTAAACTGATATAAAATTTCAATTAATTACACAATAATTCTCTCAACAATTACAATTTTCATATCTTAAGTCATAAAATATGGCTACAATTTAATTCCTTTTTGTAGTCCATGAAGAAATATTGTATCTATTAATCAATTGTATATTATATTCAGTGAGATAAGGACACTGGTATATAGAGATCAAATCTAAAACTTTATACATACTAAGCAAAAACTACCATTGATATATATTCTCAATGATTTCTAATTTACATTAAGAATTCCTAACATTCCAGATAAAAAATTTTACATGTTTTAATTTTACTTAGTCATTATAAAAATGTAAAAGGAACCAATTTTTCATAGAATATATGGAATAAAACATTTGAGAAGTTGAGGCAATAACCTCTGGCCAAATGAAGAAATAAATAAATGATATGATAATAGTGTCATTTTAGTCATTACAAAACCAAAGTAGAGTATATAACAGTTGACCTTTTTAATCAATAAAAATCATACAAAACTAACTTCCAAACCCATTCTAACTATGAGCCAACTATCTTAAGCACTGCCCAAAATACCTTCAGATGGGCTCTGAACTGGAAAATGATCAATCTGCTTATCTATCACTATAGGAGAAGTGGAGAAACTGAATCCTGAAAGCAATATTAAAGATAATATCCTTTAGAAAAACTTAACAGTCTCTCTTAGTTGAAAGATTTAGTGATGTCCTGTCAAAAATATGTCCTTTAAAAATAAATTTTCAAGGTTCTATTGTAAAATACTTCAAAGTTACAGCCAAATAAAAATATTGACCCATATTGTAGAGTCTTTTCATAATTATGCATTCATCTTTTATGTATGATTATGAATTTGAAGACAGCCATCTACTCCATAGACGGTGATAGAAGGATTTAAAATTACCTAACACAGAATAAAGTTATTCATGGGAAAGCAGGCTTAAGTTTCATTGGTTATAAAATGCAGTGTTTACAGCCTCAACATAAAAATAAACAGAACTCAAAAGTATAATATTTTCAATTTTTATTTATCAAGAGCTTTTACACTGTATGTTAAAACCATCTTCATGTTTCCATGTGGAGCTATGTAGTTTATCATATATGTCATTCAAATAAATACAAAAGAGCTTTAAAAGCATATATAGAATAATATATACAGTTATAAAGAAAGAAATCGAATTAATATTTAGTAATCTTATCACCATGACCTTAAAGTTTTAAAATGTCTATGTAATATATGTTCATATATTATTCATGATTTATCAGAAATAAATTCTTAATTGTATGATAATATTTAATAATTCCTATAGGAATAAGAATGTCTTTTGTGAGAGAAAACATGGAAAATTCCAGTAGGATAGGAATACAGTTCTGTTGACAGAGTGCTTGCCTAGCATGAACTCAGCCCTGGATTTGGTCCAGAGCCCTATAAAATAGGCAGCACACAGCTGTGATCCCAGGCTTCGAGGCAGGAAGATCTGAAATTCAAGGTCATTCTTGACTTCTTTGTCAGAAAGCTTCAGGCTAGCATGTGATAGGCTATAGGAGATCCTGTCTCAAAAATCAACTGAAAACTTTTATTTTTATGTTTTAATACTGGCAGTGTCTGAAACACTTTGCTCAGCCACGTTGAGTTCAGAATCAAAGGGATGCAAATGTCACATAAAACCTATGATGTAGCAAGCCATACTGGCTTGTCCTATAATTTTAGAACTCAGGGGACTAAGACAGGAGAATTATTGTGTTCAAGGCCATCTTAGACTGCATAATGAGCTCTAGGCCAGTTCATGCTAAAAACTATCACACTTGCTCAAAAAACAAAACAAGTGTAAAAGAGAAACCCAAAACTAAAATTCAAAGCAATAAAATTGTATCATGATCCAGCAAGATGACTTTTCTGGCAAAGGAAATTGCTACCAAATCTGAGGATGTGAGTTCAATATCCAAAAGACACATGGTGAATGTAGGGAAGAAAGTTAAGTTCTCCTCTGACCTCCACATGTGAACTGTAGTATGCATACACTGGATGATGTTAAATGATATATTTGTAGAAAGGCAAGGGTGCAAACAGGGCCACACACACACACACATGTATGCACACGCAAACACACACACACACACACACACACACACACACACACACATACAAATAACTAATTATAATCAAAACTATAATGTTGTTAGGATTTTAAAGTGACTAAGTTTGAGCAGACTAATTTATCCACATTGCTTTTCATGTAATTCTATTGCACTCATTCCTAAATATAATCATGGTATAAACATCAGCTGGAGTAAGAAATCTGTGACAAAATTAGGTTTTCCTTACTGAACAGGTATTTGGTTTTGGTTTGGTTTGGTTTGGTTTTGCCTTAGGAGTCCAGTCTCTTATAAAAGCATGAAGGCCAATGGTGAAAACACATGGGCATGTCAGGTTAGTTTGCCTATAGTAGAAAGGGATCTCATTCTCTAACTAGGATGAGTAAAGTTAATTTAGATTTTTAAAAAATCATTCTTTGGATAAAAGGATTTTCATATAAATAAACCAAATGACTGAGTCAGGATCCCCAGTATTTGTAGATGGGCTCAGGTTTAATTCTGTGTACTGAAAAAGAAATTACTGAAAAGTATTTCCCAAGATGCACTGGATAATATACAAGAGCAGCAAGTAACCATTCTTCCTAAACTCAGGAATCAATAATCCAAGGTGGAAGAGAAGCTAGAGAGGGCAGACATGCTCCCATTCTCAGAAAAAGACACCAAAGGCTATGCTGAATAAAAATGTACAAGGAGTTCCTCCTCGTTTTCCTCACGTAATTTTGAGGATTAAGAAAATAGATCTCAGTAGTAAATTTTCTATTTCAGTAATTTTAATGCAACCTTATTGTCTTTTACTTGGGTATCTAAGCAGTGAATCTGCTTAAAATGAGAAACCTTTATGAACAACTACATTTTGTACAGCCAGGTGTTAGAGAAGCAATCTGGACTTAACATTAAATAGACGTTTAATCCCAGTGATAAAAATTATTGCAAATGAAATATGAAGTGTAAAAATACATGAATACAAAAATATCATTTTACTTTCACAACTACCGTTTGTCTCAAAAAATACAATAATTTATTCTTTTCATTTAGAAATAATAATAAGTTCTTGACGTAACAGGCTTTGAGTTTGTGGGTCTATGTGCGCGGCTGTGTGATTGAGAGAGTTGTGTGTTTGAGAGAGAAAGAGATAGTGAGATAGAGATAGAGATTATTTATCCATACAAACCTAAAATCTTCCAATTAATCAAGATTATTAAAACTGTATGCATATAGTAGAGTCTCTCGAGGAGTTCCCCGACGGAAGTTCTAATTGAGACTTTTATTTTCTCTGTACTTCCAGTAGCACACTGGAAAGCAAAGATAAAAGAGGATTCTCAAGTAAGTCATTTACTAATTGTGAGGTTGCCAACCAGGGTTTGATTTTTTTTTTTTAACTGTCTTTTGTTCCAGAGCTTTTGATTCATTTATACTTATAAACAAATCCCTATCATTCTATGTGCATGTATTATTGGGAATGTCTCCCAATAGAATTATGTCAACTTTCTGTAAACAATTAATTAAACATCCTTGTTAATTTCTTTTTTATCATGCTTTCACAGTGAGTTAGAATATCTGCGATCTAAAGCAGAAGTCCTTTTCAGGCCAAAGGACTACTCATTCCTTCATTTGGATGGCTCTTTATTTCGTGGATTAAAATGGGGGATTAGAGCCATTGGAGAAATCACCCTGGGCAGAATGTGTTTGTGCTGATAACAGAATTATGGGCCACAGGAAACATTAACAAACCAACTGTGATAATAGCAAATCAAAGGAAGAAACTTCTAGCCTGACACTCTAGTCCCACCTGCTTTCTGGAATCCCCCTTAGATGAACAACATGATTTACAAACAACACCTTGGTCTGAGGTTGACTATCATGTTTTCTGTATTTTTCTGAGCTTCCTCACAGCAGCCTGACTTTTAAAACATCAGTGTCAAGCAGTAGGCAACGGGCCAAAAGAACAGAAGAAGGACATGGTTGTCAATGATGCTAAGGATTTTAAAGTGGTTATAAATTACTGGGCATCATATAATTTCCAAATTTCCTGGTTTGCCTTTTTGTTTTGTTGGTGTGTTGGTTCCTTTTAGACTCTAATGCAGAGGGTTAGCTAATCAGTCATACGTATGTATGTGGCACATTACTGAGTTAAGTATATGCAACATTTCTTCTGTATCTTTTTAATCCCTGGTGCTGTCTGATTTCCCTCACTCACAATAAGAAGCCATTCTATCTGAAATAGTGTTTTATTTCATTACCTGTGAATACACACAGGGTCTTTCTGTCTAAGAAAGCCCTGGCTACACTCCATAGACCAGGTTGGCCTCAAAATGACAGAGCTCCCCCTGCCTCTGCCTACTGAGTGCATTACCATACCTGGTGGTGTGAGTACATTTTAACACAAGAACTTCTGTTGTTATCCTGTTTGCAGATGAAGAAGTGTGAATAAATTTAGTGTGCATGTTTTTAAATGGAAATGTGATAACAAGGGTCAAGATAATATAAGACATTATATACAATTGTCTATAGTTCTACTAATTGGCATTTCCATTACAGATAAATGAGAGCCTCTTTTCACACACACTTACTAAGTGAGGAATTATCATTCATTCTCTATTCTTACTAACCTGATAGGCAAAAAAAAAAAATTTCATATTGTTGCATTAACTAAGAACCTTCGATTACTAGTGAGCTGGCACACATACTCATATGCTCCGTGGTTATTTACATATATTCTGCTTAGAGTTTTTGCTTTGGTGTTATTTCACACTCAGCATTTTTTTGGGGGTTAAGGTTTGGTCGACATATAACAAACTGAACAAATTCAAATCATTCAAAAGGAAGAATTTGGACAACTGCCATATATGTGCATAACCCTCAAGTAAAACTAGGTGTAAATTATTTCTGTCTCATCCAAATTTCATTTTCCTTTCCTTTTTGGTTTCTCTTTCCTCAAGCCCAGCTTCTTATTATGACTTTCTGACTTACATCACTCAACATCTATGTTTATGATATTGGACTTCATAGATAAGTGGAGTTGTATAATGTATACATATTTGTATCAAATTCCTTTGCTTAATATACTATAATCATATATATCCCATTATATAAAACATTACTACATAAATCTGTTACAATATATTATGCTACTGTGTATCAATAATATCATATGTTCATTACATAACATATTTAAGATAATATCTATTCAGCTATGTTGTCTTAATAATTGATCCTTTCCTACTCTTGATTATTCTATCATTTGTAAAAGTATACTGTATCCCATTTGCATATTTTCCTATTTCCACTTTTCCCTTGAAGTTTATTGTTAGCCTGGCATGGTGGTCCATGCCTTTAATCCCAGAGTTCTGGAGGCAGAGGCAGAAGGATAGGAGGATATTTGTGAGTTTGAGGCTAGCTTGGTCAACAGACAGAACTCCAGGCCAGCCAAAACATACATAGTGAGATTCCCGTCAAACATGCACACACACACACACACACACACACACACACACACACACACACACAGAGAGAGAGAGAGAGAGAGAGAGAGAGAGAGAGAGAGAGATAAAGAGAGAGACAGGGAGACAGGAAGAGAAGAGAAAGAGACAGAGACAGAAAGGAGGAGAGAATAAATCCAGCCTGTCTTAAATGTATGGTTGATGAGAACATTGTTGTATAAATTGCTTCACACCACTTGTTCTCAATAACCTCATCATGTATGAAAGAGTAGAATATGGAAGATATTTAATTCAATTTATTAAAAAATATAGAATAATTTTTCAAAATGATTGGGCCATTCTAATATTCTGCCAGGCATATATAAGAATGTTATTTTCTTGTATACCCAACAAAATTTGTGTTTCTGGTTTGTTTTTGTATTTTTCTTTCAAGCCAATGTGAATCTGTAGCTCATTATAACTTGATTTCAATTTCACTGGAGATCTTTATACGTAATAACTGACTATTTGTGTATAGTCCTTTGGTAAATACTCGATGTTTGCATTTTAAAAATGAAGTTGCTATCTTATTTATGCATATTTGTATTGAAGTTGTGTGTGTGTGTGTGTGTGTGTGTGTGTGTGTGTGTGTGTGTGTTACAGAGGCAAAACTCTGGTGTCAGTCTCAGAAACATTATCCCTATCCTTTGACACCAAGTCTGTCCTTGTTGTGGAGTTCATTAATTAGGCTAGACAACTGGCCAAGGAGCCCATTGGATTCTCCTGCCTCTGCTTCCTCAGCACTTGAAATATGACTGTATCACCAGACCCAGAATTTTATGTCAGCACTGGGAACTCAGATCCTCAAGATTACAAGGCATGGCTTTTCTGCCTGCACTACCTCCTTAGTTGCATCTTTGTCTTTTACTGTCAATTTGTGGGAGACCTTTATCAATTCCAGCTTAAAACACTGTCACACAAATGTGTTGAAGCACCTTTGAGTAGGTTTGTGTCTTCATTTTTAAAGTTATTTTAGATAAATTCCAATTTTACTTATATATAATCTACTACATTTATATTTTTATTCATATTTCTAGTGTACTTCAGTAAGAAGCCTCCTTTGAGTCCAAAAGAGTAAACTATTGTCTTTGGTATGCCTATAGTTTATCTTAAATTAATTTTTTGTATACAAAGCAGCAAAAGATTTTTATTTTGTAAGTTGGAGTTCAAATGTTTTCACATTATTGGTTTACAAAGTGAAAATATTCACAGGCTATATATAAAGAATTGTGCCGGGCAGTGGTGGCACACACCTTTAATCCTAGCACTCAGCAGGCAGAGCCAGGCGGATCTCTGTGAGTTCGAGGCCAGCGTGGTCTACAGAGTGAGTTCCAGGAAAGGCGCAAAGCTACACAGAGAAACCCTGTCTCAAAAAACCAGAAACAAACAAACAAACAAAGAAAAAAAGAATTGTTCTCAGGTACCTATGAACAGTCCCAAATATAATAAAACAAACAATTCAGTTATCGACTCAGCAAAAGCAAGAAGAAAAGATGCTTCACCAAAGAGGGTTGGAGATGAAAAACCAGGTATGGAAACTCGGTCAGCTTAACTAGTCACTACAAACTGTGAATCATCCCTACAACAGCTCACAGTTTAAATGGTGACAACAAAGAACTCCATGGAGTTTGCAACAATGCTCCTTCTGGCACAGTCTTCTCAAGAAACATGGAAAAGAAGTCAGGCTGCCCAGGGAAATGCTTTCATGGTTGCTTGAAAGGTTAAACATAGGCTTAACTGTCTTGGTCACTCTTCTATTGTGGGGAAGAGACACAAAGGCTACTGTAAAAAGAGGTAACACTTGTTGGAAGCTGGCTTACACTTTCAGATGTTGGTCCACCATCCTCATGGTGGGGAGAATGGTGGCAGACAGGCAGACATGGTGCTGGAGAAGTAGCTGAGAGTTTTATATCCTAATCTATAGGCAAAGAGATCAAGATTGAGTCTGAAATGGGCTTTTGAATCCCCAGTGTCACATTACCTCATGCAAGGCCACACCTCCTAATCCTTTTTATTCCGTCCAACAGTTCCACAGTTCCACTCCCTGATGACTAAGCATCCAGTTACGTGAGTTTAGGGGGCAATTATTATTCAAACTACCACATTCCACTCCCTGACACCCATAGGTTTTTAGCCATATGATACTGTAAAATGCATTTAGTCCATCTTCTAAAGCCCTGTAGTCTATCAGAGTCTCAACAGGGTCTAAAAGTACAAATTCCAAAGTCTCTTTTGAGACTTGTGACAGTCTTTTAAGTGTAACCCCCTGGAAAATCAAAATCAAAAACCGGATCATACACTACCAACATACAATAGCACAGAATGTATATTATCTTTACAGAGTGGAGGAAAGGAAATATAGTGGGAAAATACTGCACCCAAACAAGACCTAAATCCAGCAGGGCATACTCCAAATTCTGAAACTCCATGTCTGATGTCAGTGTTCTTCAGAACTCCAACACCTTTGAGTTTTATTGACTGCAACAAACTTCTCTCTCTTGGGCTAGTTCTGATAACACCCTGTTATCAAGTCTTATTGGCAGGTATCCCACAATTCTGGCAACTCTAACATCTTGGGGTCGCCAAAACAATCTAGACTTTACCTTCTCAGTTTCATGTCATACCCTCTCTGAGCCTCCATGGAGGGACAATTCTGACAAACATCTGGATTTGGAAACTTTCCTTAGTCATGGATGGAGAGTTCACAAATCCTTGTTTGTATCCTTAACTTTAAAGCCAGAACCATATAGCCAAAGATTCCAAATTCTACTGCTTGATGGGGCTAGAAGTTGGCTGCTTTGTAAAAATTACATTGGTGTAAGTTTTCTGTTGTTGATATTTTCCTTCACTGCTTAAGCTTTTCTTTAATTTCTTTTAGCTAGGTGGGGTCTTGCCCTGAAGACACTACTCTCTTTATTCATTTAGCAACAGGGTTTTCTTTAAAAGTTTTATCTCCTTGAGCAATGGACTTAGCTCCATTATACTTTCTGGTGCTCCTTTTTTCCTCTCAAACTGTACATTGCCTAGCTTGTTCCTGTTCATTATAGATCTGTTTAAGAGTGTTTACAAATAACCACATAATATAATAACTAGTCAATATTAGGCTTCTTTAAATCATTTTTGCTAATGCTTTAATCCAAAACACTTCAATTTAGCTTGAGGTATATTTTAGGACCAAATAGAAAAGTGGCCACATTCTTTGCAAAAATATCAGAAGAAAGGTCTCTGGGCCATTGCCATTTATTAATATTCTTTCCCTCTGAAACTTACTGAGCTGCTACCCACAAGTCAAATAGCCTTCAGCATTGTCTTCCATACTCCTACTAAGATAGGCCATTATTCCCTTCTTAAAGCCTCGAACGACTTTCCTAGTCCAAATCCCAGTCTGCCTTCAACAAACAGGAAACAGCTGTCTGGCCTATAACAGCAACTTCTGATACCAACTTCTGTTTTAGTCAGTGTTCAATTGCTATGAAGAGACACTTTGCAGCTATTATAAAACAAAGCATTTGAAGGCATGCTTACAATTTCAGATTAATCTATTATCCTCATGGTAAGGACTATGTTATCATGGAGGCAGACATGGTACTGGAGAAGTAGCTGAGAGTTCTACAATCTTATTCATAGGCAGAGAGTGAGACTGTGTATGGAATGAGCTTTTAAAACCTCAAATCCCATCCAAATTGACACACTTCTTAAAATAAGGCCACACCACCTAATCCTTAAAAACAGTTGCACACCCTGGTGTCTAAGCATTCAAATGTATGAACATATGTGGGTCATTCTTATTCAAACCACCACACTTAACCTATGACCCCACAAAGCATTCTCAGGTACCTCTGTCAGAGAAATGAAAAACCTGCACATCTTTGTTTAAATAGTTGTAATTTCTTAGTAAGCTAAAGAAAAAGCAAACAAACAAAATGTCTCATGCAAGATGAAAGGTTAAAAACAATTCTGGTAATACACATCATGAAATACTGCTCAGCATTTTAAAAGAATTTAAAATTAAAATGCTTTTTACTTTTCTGTTGTGCTTAGGTTTGAACCCAGTGTCTCATGCATACTAGTCATTCATGCCACCACTAAATTACATTTCTTTTGTTTGTTTGTTTTGTTTTGTTTTTTCAAGACAGGGTTTCTCTTTGTAGCTTTGGAGCCTGTCCTGGAACTCACTCTGTAGCTCAGGCTAGCCTTGAATTCACAGAGATACACCTGACTCTGCATCCTGAGTGCTGTGATTAAAGGTGTGTGCACCACTGCCCGGCTCAAATTACATTTCTAACCCAGAAATGAACTTCCGATGCACATCAACATTTGAACAGACCTCAATGGGATAATGTTGAATGAAATGTCAGTATCAATTGTTCATATATCATATAATTCTTTTCACATAACATTGCCCAGATGGCAATATTGATATAGACGGATTAGTGTTTATCAGAGATTAGAGATTGTTCAGGAAAGGGTGGCTAGAATGGATTAACACTTGAGAGATCATTCTAGTAATGAGCTAATTGTATGTCTGTGATGTTTATCACACAAATGCACATGGACTAAGTGGCATCAAACTGTATAGAATCAGTAAATTGATGTGATTTTTAAGCTTCCAACACTAAATCTTAAATATATCAGATTTACCCATAGTGGAAGCTGGTCTAAGAATATATAAAAACACTTGTGAACTGTTTTTTATAATTTTCTATGAAGTACCACTATTTCAAAATCAATTTACAATTGGATTTTTTTATGCCAGTAGCCAATATAGTTGCTTGAGTCCTTATTGAAAGTCAATTTACTATACATTTAAAGGTTCATTCCTTGATTCTCTGGTGTATTCTTTTGTCTTATTTGTCTATTCTTAAGGTTATATCACATTTATTAGATAATGTTAGTCATTTTATGGTTAAGTTGGGATAGTTCTCTGTTTCTGTCTGGGGAAGCCTAAGAATTACCCATCTCCATCTGTTTGTTTAGCCATGGTTCTATATTCACTAACCAAATAAGTCATGACCAGTAAAGTACTGGTCAGTTCCTTCAGCTCTGTGATAACTGTTAATGACTTCCAAGTGGAAGCACCTTTTAGATGTTCTAGCTTGACTATAAGAGCAGAGGAATATGACAGAATATTTATATCTGTAATCCTATAACTCCTATAATCTCATGGCTATGAGTTAGAGATCAGCTTTGATACATAATCTTCTGAGTAATACCAATATTGAGTTGTCTCAAATCCAATAAATTACATAAATCTCAGACAAAACATACCTTTGTGCAAGAACCCAGAAATCTTGCCCTGGAAGTGCCTTTGACACGATGCTTATCTTCATTCTGTCTTTATTATATATGGTTTCATTTATCTTCATTAAATTCCTGATATACTATTATATATCTATGATATAATTTATGTCAAATCAATGATGAGCTATGAGTCTGTGAGTTCTTCAAATATCCAAAGCTGAGATAGCTGAAGTTCTCTATTATTATAGCCTTCTACAGTAAAATTTTTTTTTTGCTGTATACAGCACCTAATAGAATTCCTAAAGGAATATAAATAAGAGATTTGTTTGATGTAGTTTCCATTCCTATGACCAAACTGCCCAACAGAGTTGACTTAGAGAGGAAGAGTTTATTGAGACTCCAAGTTGTAGTGGTTTCAGCCCATCATTATGAGGAAGACACTGCAGGGCAGCAAAGTGAAGGCCCTGATAGCCAGGAAACATTCTTCCTCTTCCCTTCACTATGTTGAGACACTGTGTCACTTGAGACACTGCCCGTACAACAATGTCATTTGCATCCAAGGTGGGTACTCCTCTTCAGGTAATCCTCCCTGGCAGTACAGGTCACCTGCAGGAATATCACCTCACTCCTTCATGCATTTTTAAATTTTAATTATTTCATTTTTTTTGAAAATTATAACTTCATTATGTCATTTCCCTCCACCTTTCATTCCTCAAAGCCCTCTCATATACCCCTCTGTGTTCTTTGTACATTCATGAACTCTTTTTTACATCAACTCTTATTAGATACATTGTGTGTGTGGATATATGGGTGTTATATTAAATATGCATTTTTCATATGATATATTCCTTTTCAAATACCCTTAATGTTATTTAACCCTCTTTCCAGTCTCTCCTTCCCTAGCACCCCTTCTCTGCTTCCCTAGTTAAAGACCTGCTCTTTTTTTCATTTCCTCCTTAATAGTACCCGAGTCTTTGAACTTTTTTCCTTCAAAAGTTTATAGCAGTTTAAATGCAGAGATTGCTAGATCATTTTAGATTTATTCCTAATTATTTGATGTCATTTTGTGGTTTTGTAATTTCAGCTGCTTGAAAACATTTTTATCAATTGTCCCCTGTGTACATATTTGTATTTAATTTTCCATAACCCTTTTGAAATTTCTCATTTCTTCATGAAACTGGTTCTTTCAGTCATTTTACTATAGTTAAACTCCTTATTTGTTGAGCCCAACAAACACTGTCTCTGATTATCAGTGTGTTGATTGTTTTCTCCTTCGATAATACTCTATAATTTCATGAATTTTAGTTTGTGTAGTAATCACTGATTGTACCTTGAGTATTTTACAAAAATTGTTAAGATTTAAATAATACTTGCCTCTAAAAATTGATGAATAAATTTTCATCTCAGGGGACTAATATAATAAATTGTTCTAATGCAATTTAGAATCTGTGCGTTTCTTCTGGCTTTTGTTAAACTGGTTTTCTTTGAAGAAATACTGCTGCCTTCAAATGTTTTAGAGAAAACACCAGGGCTGTCTGTCATGTTTGTCGTGAGATCTAACTGTATAGAAGACAGAAACATACCTCTAAATAGCAGCCAAGGTTCACAGAAATGAACTGATCTTCTCAGGCTTATGTTGCTAATAATTTGTAAATTAGCAAATGTGAACTTTCCTGGTTTCTCAGCCAGCAATCACTTAAGACCACAAATGAGTAGGGAAAAGTATACATCAGAGAGAGGTACCTCTTATTAACCAGCTAGTCTGACTCCTATGTCAGTCAGAAGGACTGCAAAGAATGGGTAGGTGGCAAACATATAGCACACCTATAGAATCCTCAAAGCTGTTAAAACAGAATTAAATCTGAAGACAAGCATTCTACACTTTATCTTGAAGTATCATTTGTTTTGTCATAGCCATGTGATGTATCATATAGTATCATACTAGACCCAGGTTCCTGCTTTGCAGTTAGTAATCATTTCAGTTTAGCTTGGTCCTAATCATGAGGGGGGACATGTTATTATTTGCTTCTCACCCTTTATTTTAAAGTTTTATCCAATTGATTTTAAGTGTGACATTTTGCCAGATTGTATGTCTGTGCGGTATGTGTGTACGTGGTGCCCACTGTGGTCAGTAGAGGCCATATAAAGTTCAGAAGAAAACATCAGATCCCCTGAACTAGAGATACAGATAATTTTCAACCACTGTGTGGGTGCTGGTCCTCTGAAAGAGCAACAAGTGTTCTTAAATGCTGAACCATCTCTCCAGCTCTAGTACTGTCTCGTCTTAACTCCTGTCCAGGTCCAGCTTTCTAGTACTTTCCTGCCTTCTCCTTTTTCAATTTTGTTAGACTCTCTGTTAGTTACTGTTTTTATCTGCTTCATGACTGGTTGGTCAAACTGCTAAATGTGACTCCATGCATGTCCACATATTTATTCAATTTTAACCAACTCAACTTTGTAATCAAGAGGTACCAGGGCCTCCAATGCAGAATGTAAATATATGTGCTGTGGAATTTATTAATTTTTGTACAGATGGCATAGGAATCTTTGACAGAAAACCTATACTGTCCTTTCAATTAGTAACTGAATATAAAGATCACCCATGTAGAGGACAAAAGCACAGACAGGAATTTTCACACAACTTCACTGTTGACATATACATTTTCATGAACTAAAATACGATATACAAATATACGTTACTAAAATTATGCTTTGATTAATAAATACATTAGGAGATTTATATGATTTAGGGATAGCTGTCACTAAAGGTTGTATGCCTTATTTATACTTCATGAAGTCTCTAGTGCCACTATCTATTTCATTTTCATAGAATAAAAATTTTTTATTATTATTATGTGTTTTAATTTTATACATCAGCCATGGGTTCCCCTGTCCTCCTCCCTCCCGCTCCCACCCCCACCTTCCCCTCAGCCCCTCCCCTCCATTCCCATGTCCTCCAGGACCAAGACTCTCCTGGGGATTCATTTAAACCTGGTGGATTCAGTACAGGCAGGTCCAGTCCCCTCCTTCCAGACTGAGCAAAGTGTCCCTGTGTAAGCCCCAGGTTATTGTGTGAGTATTTGCCTACCTGAATGTCTATTCATCATGTGCATGCTTGATGCTGCAGAAGTCAGAAATGAGAACTGCTGCCCTAGGAATCAGGAATCATTATGTTCTTCTACTAAGATTATCCTAATAAACAACCCAGAGTCTGACCCCTTTCTTAAAGTTGCCAGGGGCAGAACATTGCCAACGATATTCTTGAACAACAAGGTATTAATTTGCATTGCTAATTATAACTTGCTAGAACCTCATATTTTCTTTTTGCTTAGTTTTATTGTGTCAGTATTCTGATCTGGTTGATTAGTTTAAGCTGACTTTCAAGCTGAAAGTGATCTAACAAACTTTCATGAGTAGGAGCTTGACTGGCCTCCAAATATAAGACATTTTACTAACACTAACCACAGCCCAAGAGCATGACATCTATAGTCAATGTAAAGAGCTAGAATGAAACCAGCTGAAGATACCCACAGCAGACAGCACATTCCAGGACTTTTCTAGCATAGTAATAAATCCTACAATACAATTTCTCCCTTCTGACTGCAAAAGGAGAACAGATACGAGATCAAAAGGAATGCCAGAGTTCAACCAGCAATGTTGGGAATGAGGAAGGAGACAAATAAGAGGGCTTGCATTTGGATATGAGACATATAAGCTAACCAGATAAGAGAACAAACATGGCTCTGAGAAAGCAAGGGCAGTTTCCGCAGAGTCTGGATGGGTTCCAACAAGCCTACTGAAGAGCATACACAAGGCACTGTCACCCTCCCAACTATTCTTGTTTAAGGAAGCTCATCATAACAAATTAAGTTAGAGGTGAGAATAGCTTCTAAAACATCTTCACCTCGTCCAGAGGGGAGAGTACCCCAAACTGCCCTGTAAACAGGGAGATAGATATGAAATAACCAAGGAAAACTCTGCTGTATCAATGTAACAGTGATGTCACTTAGATTCCCACTACGGTCTAACTACAATATGGTCATGTAAGCAGAAGAACCAACAGAGAATTAAGAAAGGACTCCATGGCTGGGGAATGTGGAGTGTGTGAGAGGCTTTAGAGCTCTCAGCCCTACATGGGATGTCTTTAACAAAGCCCTCCCCTCAAGGCTCAGGGGTCTATGCAGTAAAGGGGGTGGATAGAGTGTAAAAGCCTGAGGTGGTGGATGACTCCAAGGATATGGTATCTTCCAGACACAACACTATTTGATGCACATATGAATTCACAGAGACTGTGACAGCACTCACAAGACATGTTCAGGTTCAAATCCTATTTGAAGAGCGCGCTTGAGGTTAGACTGACCAAGACACTGTTTGTAATAGATACCTTCTGGGAAAGAAACATCAATTTTCTCAAATTGAGTGTCACTGGAAACTGGAATCTCTACCACACTTTTGGGCAGGACACATGCCCATGAGGAGCTGGTCAACACAAAATGGACTCCATGGTGTGTGTGTTTCTCTGTGTGTTTCTGTGTGTGTGTGTGTGTGTGTGTGTGTGTGTGTGTGTGTGTGTGTGTGTGTGAAACAAGTGTTTTTAGTTTTGTTTAGGCATATTTTATCCATTGAGTTCTTCTTCTTCTTCTTCTTCTTCTTCTTCTTCTTCTTCTTCTTCTTCTAATTCTCCTTTTTCTTCTTGTCCTTTTTCTTTTGTCTATCTTGATCTTCATCCTTGGTTGTCTTATTTCATTTCCTTGAAAAGAGATAAAGAACATAAACTTATGTAGTTAGGGTAGTGGGAAAGATCTGTTGACAAGAAAGAATACTACCAAAATATATTGCATGAAAATTTTTAAATAAATACTAACAAAAATGATGAAAGGAGTTATAGACTGATTACTAGATGAAGGACTCCACCAAGGTCTAAACAATATATAAATGAATCAAAGTCAGAAGCTTTCCAGAGAGAAGTCAGAGACAGACAGAAGGGGACTTCATTAATCCCTAAGTGGATGCAATGCGCAGTGTGCTCATAGCCTAGTCATGTGCGGCTCAGGCTAAGATAAGATGCACAGTATGTGGATCTCCCTTATTGGGTTTGTGATTTACTCATAGAATTAAGCAATCTCAATGTAAATCACCTCAGTCTTTTTGGATGTCCTGCTGTGTGAGTGACCTGTGAAAATCCTTAAGCAAACCGCTCAGTGGCAATCCCCCTTAGTCACATGGAAGTCTTATCTTCCTTGTGTACCTTCCATAGGTCTCCTCTGGGGTTTTGCTTTGCTTCCTTTTGCTTTTTAATATTTTCTTTAGTGAGTGAGTGAGTGAGTGAGTGAGGAGTGAGTGTGAGCATGCATGAGTACCTGTGTATTTGTGTGTGTAAAGTGTTTGCTTGTAGAGGTCAGCATACAACTTACAAGTATCTGTTCTCTTCCTCCATGTGTGAGTCTCAGGGATGACACTCACTTTGTCAGGGTCTGAAACAAGCATCTTTACCCAAGAGCAACTTGCCAGCTCCAGCTCTGCTTTCTTTATATCATCCTTTAATACTTTTTCTCCAAGCTTTCTCTCTGTAGTAATTTCCCTTTCAGCTCATCCTTCCTGTGGTCAGTGAATTTCATTTTTCACACTTGAGATAAGAAACTTCCCATTTCTCTCCAGCACACCTTTCACCACCATTTTTTTGCAGCACACATAACAATTAAGTATCTTCTTCTTACATTAGCCTGTGGGCTGTGTATTATTTTTACCAGAAATTGGTCATTGAATAAACAGTGGCTTTAGCTAAAAAAAAAAAAAAAAAAAAAGTTTTCTTCAGGGTTTTATAGTAATAAATGCCAGGATAGCAGGACTGAGAATCGTGCATCTGTGGCCACTCTGGGAGATTGAAACATGCACCACACAGAACAAAATGCAATTTCCAACAAGCAGAATTAGAGTATTTCTGACTGGGAAAATAAAATGCTTGTGGTGTTATGACATTTACACAGGAGACAAAGAATAAATACTTTATATCTGGCTTAGGAAAAGGTGAATCATCCCTAGAAAATGAAGAACCTAACATCATATTTAATATAGCGTTTGTCATGATAAACACGTTTCTTGAAGGCGTTTGTTTAGTAGTGCATTGGTTTCATCCCCACAGGAAACACTTCCAGTCTACCTTGTATATGCAGAGCATGAACTGTAACTGACTGGTACAGTCATATAATCCTAGCTCTCAACACATCCTGTATGTAAAAGAAACATCTCTACTTTGGATATGATGGACGTAAAAGAATGGACATTGTTGCCTAGATAACACATATTTTATAGCTCCTTATTCAAAAATTACCATTTACAGAGGTATGTTTATTTTTGCCTTGATATCTCAACTGTTGTGTGCTGTCCAAGCCTACCGCATTTACAATAATATGTACTGATATTCCCCAATGGCCATACATACTCTGTACTTTATCTGTGATCCTTGTCACTTTTTTGCTATCAAAGAAATAGTCTTATTATTATAAAGGTCATAAATGGCATTTGTAACATGAAAGTAAGTATCTAATCTGGTTGCTTGCAATACCTACAGTATAACAGTGACATTGACTGATGTAGAGAAAGCAAAGGTCATCTCATTCCATCTTCCTTTTATATTTACCAGCACAATTATTGTTGCAGCTAGTCTACCATTACTTTGTACAGTCAGTCCTCATTACTATGTCTTCATGAAAATAAACTACAACTTACAGTTTATATGCTTATATACAGAAAACAAAAATAATCATTTACTTTTACCTCATTGTCCTCATTAAATTCAAAGGCACTGATGTATCAGCACTGTCCTATCTTCCCATCATCATGCATGAGTTACATGTATTCTTCCAATTCCCATTTCTGCTGCACTGATGGTGACCCTATTCAGGTCAAGAATTATTTCTTACCCATACTCCAATATTTTGCAATATTTATTATCTGACACAAGCATTGGGTTTGTATCTAATGTTCTAGTTACCATGGCAGAAAGACATATCGATGCAATAATTTGAAAGATTCTGTATTTCACTTTTCTCCAGGAAGGCGGCCAGGCACTTTGCTCATTTTTTTCTGACAGAGTATACAGCAGCAGAATGCAGAAATGCTGATGTCATCAGCTCTTCCCATCAAGGGAACCAGTTGATCTCTAACAGGGCTGGCAAGGATGAGAGAGAAATTTGGGAATAAAAAATATTAGAGAGCCTGAGACGGGGAAAGAATATTGTCATATTTCTAAAAGAGATGTTAGACCTTTGTCCTTTTCACAACCTGAATAGATGACAGAAGAGGATAGCACCTTATTTTTCAAGATAGCTTTGAAGATAGATGTGATAAATGCATAATTTGTAAACAAAGTATTTTGAGCTCTTCAAATAAAACAAAAATGAAATAATGTTGCACTACTAGCATAAGGTCAAAAAAGCTGGGAAAATGCCCTAGCATGTCATCCTTAAAGAACCCAATGTCATTCTGGCACCTAAATGTATATCTTCTTTTGTATTAGTAAGCAGTACTCACAAAACTGAATTTCTAAGTTGCATAGTGAATGCTTATATCAAAGATTGGGAAGATCATATTAGAAACTTGAGTTTTTCACATAAAGCACTAGAGAATCCACACTTGTTTTTTCCACATATAATATTACCATAGAAATATATTTTCATTATTTTCTAGGAAACAATTTCTTCATAACAAAAATAATACACTTGGTCAGTCCTGAGAGCATATGCATGCACATAACATTAAACAGAATGAGCAGATCATATTTATATATTTAGAAATATGAATATAAAACAAAGGAAAAGAGGCTAGGGTTTGTGAGAGAAAAAGAGAATAAATGAAGGGGTTATTTATAGAGAGGGAAGGTAAGGGAGGAAATGTTGTAAAAATGTTATAATTTCAAAATTAAAGACATTAATAATAATACATTTCATTTTGTTTGTATATAGATGGTGTTGATGAATTTTTGTTACAGATAAATAAAACCAGTAATTTTTCTAAGATATTAATGTAATTTATTATTTTTGGGGAAAAGGGTGTATATGTGCATAAATATTGAATATGGATTTGCACTCCTGTGACTGTGGATGTGCAGGCTAGGGGTCAAGTCACATGTCTCCCTCTATTATTCTCTGCCTCACTTTCTGAGACAGGTCATTTGTCAGTGAAGTTCAAGCATGCTGTTCTGCTCATTACTGGCTAGTGAGTCTGAGGGAAAAATCATGCTTGTCTGCATCTCTTCAGTTCCAGGTATGCACACATGCACCACTTCAAGAAGTATTTATGTGGGTGCAGTGGATCTGAACTCAGGTCCTCAAGCTTGTGCAGCAAGCACTTTATCTGCTCAGTCATAAATACAATTTATTTTTATCAAAGAGGCACAGTTGCAATTTCAATGAAACCTACAATGTAGAAATGAATTGCTTTACATACCAGCAAACACAACCCATTTAGAATATTTCAACTACTTAAAACAATTATTTTGAAGTAGAATTAATTTTTCATCATGGTTAAGTTACAATAAATGGACAATTTGCTCCAGAACAGGGTGGAAGGAAAGTGTATGGTATACAATGTTGAAAGTTGAGCAGTAAATTGTTATCACCAAAATGGCTTTTTATGACTCTGGTTCAGGTGAGATAGAACAGATTTATTTCTTTGTACTTTTCGGGTTGGAACAGTTGTAATCCTGAAAACAATGTAAGATGTAACTATGGGAGAAACCTAAAAGGCCAATGAAGGTAAAGAGCATTTGAAAACCTAAGACACTAAACACAAGACATCTTTCAGATGACTCATACCTGTCTCTGCAAACAGAGTTACAAAAGCAGAGGATCCAGCGTTCCATGACATGTATTTGCAATGGAAGACAAACCAACTCAAGTTTCTCTGCTCCATGTCCACATAAGGGTTCTGTAAACATCTCTTGGGCCCAGCACTGCCAGTAATGGCTGATAAGTTTGGAATTCTACCAAGAGTTAGTGGCCCAAAGAAACATATCTCCAGCACTAAAGGTACCAGAGTTCCCAGATGTCAAGGTAAGTAGAGAGAGGCCATATCCCAGGAAAATCTCTTTGGCCCAATGGGCATAAGTCTCAGGGAAACACAGTGGAATAGCTGAGTCTGGGAAAATACCTTCCTTCTTTACAAGAGCAGAAATAAAAGGCCCACTGGCACCTAATAAGCCAAGTAAACCAAAACAATCCCATAAGAAACATAGACCAGGTGTCAAGTACAAAACTCAAATGGGTAAAAGTTGCTCAAATATTTAACTAAGATCTAGGGCAACAAACATAATAGGACAAATGTGTAGCTCTAAACAATGCAATTTTATTTATTATTTTCACTATTTTGTACAAATGAAGGTCACTAAGGTTTATTTTTTTCTGTCCAATGGAAATACTGTGTCTATTGATCATTTTGTCCCATTCCCCAGCCTCTAATATTCACTGTTCTCTTTGCTGCTATTATTAGTCCAACATTTCTATATTACATATATAAATGAGCTCACTCAGGATTATTATCACATAGATTCCTTGAAGAGGTCTGTGGGACACTACTAGATCATATGCTACACTCTTGAATTCAAGGAACTAGTCCATAAATGTACCCATACAAGCATAATTACTTGATTGATTATTAGCAATAAAACTCACTACAATTGAATAGGGAAAGTATGTTTGTTTCAGTTCGTGTGGTTAATCAACAAATGCCCTGATAAAAAGGCAAAAAACACTTTAGTCCTCGTATTTCATTAAGGAAATCTGAATTAAAAATAGATTACATACCTCATGTTAAAATTAAGACAATTTCATAACAGAAGAAAGTAGAGAAATGAATTTCATTTTCTCTACAAATGAAAAAGTAATGTCTTTAACAGGCACAAGTATCATTTGCCGTAATAGAAAAAAACATGAGTGCTATAGCAAGTTAAGTATTGTAGTACACCAAAAAGTAGTATAAAAGAGAGTAAAAAGGTAAGCTGTATACATGTGCAATACAATGTGTAGCAAATTACTCATGCCCCCCAGTAGTCTATATAAAGTATAATAATGATAAAACATCAAATATGAAATAGTCCAAAATTTCTGAGGTGATAGTCTTTGCAGGGTAAAGCCTATTTAAACATACAAACTACATCAATAATCACAGAATCGTGAATTAAAACAGACCGAAATGCTGTGGGGTATCTTTCTGTATGCTGTGAATATATGTGACTCTGATTGGTTGATAAATAAAGCTGCGTTCACTGGCCTAGGGGAAGGCAGCTTAGAGGTGGGCAGGAAATTGAAACAGATAACACAGACAGAAGAAAGGAGAGGAGAGGAAGATGCCAGCTGCCACTGAGGAAGGAGCAGCAAGAGGCCAGCGAGCAGTAATGCCAAGGCCACATGGCAACATACAGAAAATAGAAATGGGTTAAGTTATAAGAGTAGCTAGCAAGAAGCCTGCCATAGGCCATAGAGTTTGTGAATAATATCAAGCCTCTGAGTGATGATTTTATAAGTGGCTGCTGGACCACAGGGACGGGTAGGGCCGGAGGAACACAGGACTGCAGGGCCTGGTGGGACCTGAGAAAACTTTCAATTACACTGGAATGTGTAGCTATCCAAATAGCTGTAATATTTACCAGTGATAGACATCATTAAATGTTGGCGAAGACAAGTACCAAGCAGAATGTTCTTACATTATTGATAGATTTATAAGTCGACACAACCTGGACTAAAGAAACGATATGTATTACTTAGACGTAAACAGATAATCTTTGACAGAACATTTTTTTCTAGATTTCTGTTTAAAGAACTGGATATAAGCCAGGTGCTGTTGGCGCACGCCTCTAATCCCAGCACTCAGGAGGCAGAGCCAGGTTGAGCTCTGTGAGTTCAAGGCCAGCCTGGGCTACAGAGTGAGTTCCAGGAAAGGTGTAAAGCTACACAGAGAAACCCTGTCTCAAAAACAAACAAACAAAAAAACAAACAAACAAACAAACAAAAACCCTGAGCATATATGTCAATTAAAAGTCATGAACAAAAATGTTTAAAGCAGATTTATAATAATGCAGAATTCTAATTAGCTCATCACAGTACAATAGGGGAATAAATTTTACTATATTTAGAACATTATCTAAAATGGAAAAATGAGGTAATACACTAAAACAATGAACAAATTAAAAATATATCAGAAATATAAGTGAATAAAAGAATTCATACATAGAAAAAACAAACTGACTGCTCTATTTTCATGAAACTCAAACAGGCTGAAAAACCTGTGCTTCTAGAAGTCAGAATAGTTGTTACCTGTGAGGAATCAGTGACTTCTGGTAATAAAGGAGGGAGGTAGAAATAAGTAAAAATGAGTACTGAGCATGATCCATTTCTTATTCCAGGTAGTGGTTATACAGACACACAACTGTAAAACCTCATCAAATATTCACATCAGTTTTATAACAAAATTTTATTGAGCAATTTTCTTTAATGTATATTATAAAAAAGGGGGGGACTCAATGTCTGACATAATCAACATCAGTTAAAGCATACCAAAATGCATTAATATTGGAAGAGTGCTGAAAAATACATGAAAGAAAATGGTTCAAAGCCTCAACTCATGAAGAACACATCACACTCACACACACACACACACACACACACACACACACACACTCACACACACAAGCGATAAATCTATGGAAGTCTGTTTAAGAAGAATGAAGGAAATTTATTAATGTAAATTTAGGAAATACACTGACGAATACAGAACGGAGTAGACAGTAGAAGCGGTCCTTTGATCTGACTGGGAGTGAATCCACCTTGCAGGTAGGAGCAAAGAGAAGGGACATGTGACCCTTCTCCCTCTCCTTTTAAGAGGTCACTATAAGGGCAGGAAACACCACCTCCTTCAGGCCCTATAGCCCAAGCTCATGGGCAGAGCAAATATCACTACACACACACACACACACACACACACACACACACACACACACACACACGGGAAAAGGGAAGCAATGTCAAAAACTGCTGTAATGGTTATTGTAATAGGAAACATAAAAAGGTCTTATTAATGAAACCAAACCTGAGACCAGTTATTGGGGTGAATGCTGGAAGATCAGAGAAACAGAACAAGCCACAGCTATCTCACCTTGCTAGTTCCTCAGGTGATCCTGTTTCCTCAGGCTGGAAGCTTCTGAGTCCTCCTCCACATGATTCTCAGCTGAACTGTGTTGCTCCAAAGCTTAACTAACTACATGCTTTTTCCTCTTTAGTTCCTGGTCCTCACGTCTTATATACCTTTTTCTTTCTGCCCCTACTCCCTGGGATTAAAGGCATGGGTCACCATGCTTAGCTGCTTCTAAAGTGGCCTTGAACTCAGAGACCTGGCTAGCTCTGTCTCCCAAGTGCTGGGATTAAAGGTGTGTACCACCACTGCCCAACTTCTGTTATGGCTTACTCTTCCCATTTTCTAGCCACCATTTCTGGCTCTGTTCTAGTGGATGTCTGTTCTCTGACCCCAGATATGTTTATTTCGGGGAACACACAATATTTCAGGGAACACAATACCCACCACAGGTTATGAGAAAAGTTTATATAAAATCATTCACTAGTGAGCAAACAAAATCAGAAGAAATATGCAAATTCATTTAAATAAAAATGTTGATTTTGTGGTTGTTAGGGAATATTATTTTAAGGTCTTTTACTTTTATTTATGTTGCTTTTGTTTAACTCTGTGAAGCTGTATTACTGTGCCTAAAACATCTGGTGGTCTAATAAAGAACTGAATGACTAATAGCAAGGCATGAGAAAAGACAGGAGGAGTTGGCAGGCAGAGAGAGTATTTAAAGGAGGAAATCTGGGAGAAAGAAAAGAAGTAGCCAGAGAAGGAGAAGGATTCCAGGGGCCAGCAACCCAGTTACACAGCAAGCCATGGAGTAAGAGTAAGATTTACAGAAGTAGAACTGGAAAAGTTCAGAGGCAAAAGGTAGATGAGATAAGTTAAGGAAAGCTGGCTAGAAACAAGCCAAGCTAAGGCCAGGCAATTTTAATTAAGAATAAGTCTCTGTGTATGATTTATTTGGGAGTAAAAACAAACAACAGCATGGGGTTTACAACATAAGATTGTCTATAAATAGTCACTCCCATGCAGTGTTTCAGGTGGTATGATATTTTATAAAAGATTGATCTTGATCTTAGATTTGTAGATTTTGCACTGCTTTTTAAGTTGGTTTCTGAATAACTTTTGGCTAGGGATTTTTATGTTTCTATACATAAATCAGTACAATTACAGTAGCAAACAAATGAAAATTTTACCTACATTATCGAGCAACTGGAAATCACCATAATGGCAATCAAAAGGGAATTTATTTAACAAACTTTGAAAAGCACAAATATTCATTTAAAAGTCAGGTAGATCCTTACTCAGTGACCTCTAGTTTTAAAATAGTGAACTTGCAGAATAGTTAAAGCTAAAGTTTAGATAGAACATTTTATTTAGAAAAGTCTAGCTCACATTTTTGTTATTACTGTTTGTTTTTAAGAGTGTAATTTAATTACAATATTTCTCCCTTCCCTCTCTCCCCTTCAAACTCTCCCTTATACCCTTTTCCACTCTCCTTCAAATCCACAGCTTCTACAAAATGCTCCTACACCTAAGGCTCATGCAACATGGCTGGATAGGGGCTGGAAAGATTGCAAGAGCCAGAGGATCATGGATTTTGCTGTGACATTGTGTCTCATTCACTTTCTCTCCACATTTTTTTAAATTTTCTAACAAAATATTTGTGACTTTATTAAACTCATTTTATCTGATAAATAAACAACACATTTTCTATTTAAATTATACCATATGTTTTGTTTTTGAGACGGGGGCTCGCTGCATAGCTAGCTCTGGCTGACTTGAAAGTTGTCATGTGAACAAACTCATAGAACTTATGATGTAAAAACTTCCTGCTCAGCTATATGATGGTTTGGAAGATAGATACATCATATTATGTATAAGTCAGGTTAAATGTATATGTCTCTCAAACATTCATTATTTGTTTTTAGTGAGATCTTTCTAGCACTTGGAAGTATTGTAACTTCTCTGTTATCTATAGTCACTGTGCTGGTCATTACTAACATAGCAGAATTCACACCATAACTATGGGTACACATAGATCAATATGGATTGCTTGCCTGCCTCCTTTCTCCTCTCCCCAGCCTCCAGTAATTACTGTCAATTTGAAGAACTCAACATTTTTGATTCTATATATCAATGAGATTATATGCCTCTTTTGCATATACACCCTTGCTTATTTCACTGAAAATAATGTCCTATGGCTGGTTATTGCCAGGGAATGTTTGTCTTTCTTTGTTTTCCAGAGTAAGGGAGAAAATGTTGAGGAAATCAAACTGTGTGGTATACAATAATTCCTGGCCTTTCTATCCCTGTGTTCTCTACCCATGACACCTTTCTTCTTGATCACATGACTATAGAGAGGTGCTATTTTGAATACATAACCAAACACCCCTGTACAACTCCCACCTCGAGCAGAGACCTGCCCATATATGAGAATTCCTATGCTTCCTAACCCCCATTCCATATGAAAAAAATAAAAATAAAAACCTCTTCCTGGATTTGCTAATGATCTATTACTCATAATGCATATAAATCAGTTCATGTATCATAATACTGGTTCCTTTTCTTCTTGCTGTGACAGAATACCTAACAGAAGAGAGGAAAGCCCCTGTGGGGAATAGAGTCCAACATGTTGGCAAAAGCATGGTGATAAGAATTCTAAGGCTACTTGGTCACAAATCAGCGGATAAGGAAGCAAAGGAAAGGGAATGCTGATACTCAACGCGATTTCTCCTTCATTTTTATTCAATCCTTTATCCCAGATAATGGGATAATGCTCCCAACATCTAGGGTGGATATTTCCAGTTAATTCTCTGTGGAAAAGTCCTCACACAAGTACCCCAAGGTATGCCTCAATACTAGGTGTTTCTTGATCTAACCAACAGACAAAGAAAATTAGCTAAGCCAATTATCTTCTTAAATATTTCCCTACTGACACTGCCATGTAAAATACTAATCCACAAGGGTTGGATCACCACTGAAAAACACATGCTGGTTTTCCAGAGAATCCTGCATTGATTCCCACTATCGGCATGGCAATTCACAAGCTTCTATAATTCTAGTCTCAGGTTATCCAACACTCTCTTCTGACCTGGGCAGGTACTATACACATGTGGTACACAGACATACATGCAGGCAAAACATTCATACACATAAAATTAAAATCTGAAATTTAAAGGACTGTTCCTCTTTGAACATATAGTCTCCTAATAGTCTGTATTTTTCTTAGCATGGGCAATTATCATTTATTTTTATGTCATTTATTTCCCTTCCCTTTCCTTTTCTTCTCCCTCCCCTCCTCTTTCCCTTCCCTTCTTTTTCTTCCTCCTTTTCTTCTTTCCTTTCTTTCTTCACTTCTTTCATATTTATATTAGCATATATAGAAAAGCATCAAAGCAAAAAAGTTTACTTTAAAAACAACTGTAACATTGTAAGTTCTTTTTTTCTACAAGTTAATAACATGCCAGAGTGGCCTTAAAAACTTTTTTTTAAATAAAAATATGTTATCAGTCTTCTAAGATTTGAGAGTCATTTTTCAAGGTACATTGCTGAATTTTGAGGAAGAAAAAAATATAGAAATTTCTAATTCCATTTGAGATCAAAGCTTTAAAGTGATACATGGAGTAATGGAAGTAGACAATGTAAACAGAATGCATATGCTCGAAAGTAAGAAATGGAAAGAATAGTAATAGATATTGGAAGTCTGCAGTATAGCTTCAGATTTACAGAAATTCTCTAATTATATATATATATGATATAAAATGTATGTATATTTTATAAGATATCATTTGTTTAATTATAATGATTTTCATTATATTTCTACTCTTTTAGAATAATTATTTTATAATGATACATGAAATGAATATCCTAAATATGATTTTCCTAATATAGTCTCTCAATTATTAATTCACTTCATAGCCTATAAATAACTGTTAAATGCACACTGTAATCCAGGTAGATGTTATCCTTCATGTTTCTAGTGTCCATTTTCTTAAACAAGTGAATGTCAAAAATCAGAAGAGTAAAACTCAGACCTTCATCACCCCATATATGATATTTTAATGTCTTGAAATGATTTTGTAAGCAAAAATGCTTTCTGGTAAAGCCTTCTTTTTCCTCTGAAATGTCATATCCATCCAGGTATAACACAATTATTGAAACACAAGTTTAACCAAACATTCTCTTTGTGTGAAGCATCAAATTTTAAATTCTCAGTAGAAGCTTCTAAGTGGAAATTCATTTTATGAGATTTCATTAAAATTACAAAAAATATTTAAATAAACATATGTTATTGCCATGGATCATGTGCAAAACTTAAATTTTAATTGACTCAGATGATAAAGGTCAGCATTAACATTATATTTAATATGTTATGCTTGACTAAACATTTAGTACAATTCTTATTTTTTCTGACTTTTTTGAGACAGTTTCTCTGTGTAGTTTTGGTGCCTGTCCTGGTTCTCACTCTGTAGACCAGGCTGGCCTTGAACTCACAGAGGTTCACCTGGCTCTATCTCCCAAGTGCTGGCATTAAAGGCATTCACCACTACTGCCTGGCTAGTACAATTCTCTCAAAATGCTTAATTTTAATACTCACATATTAAGTATAAAGGAAACATAAAGAATTAAAATATAAGATTTTTCTATTTTAAAGGTATTTCCTTTATCAGGCAGTTGGCAGTATTAAAGTATTACCTTTTTGACAGGCCCCACCTACAATAATTAGAAGTAGAGGTATCTGAACTCCCAGCTAGATATCTCAGCTCTCTAGCCCCTAGGCTCCAAGACCACATCCCATGGGACCCATCTCCACCCCAGAGACCAGACATTACTCCCATCCCCCCCTCCCTGCCTCCTGATACCCCACCCCCTCCCCAACACCACATGCACCGATTGGAGGAAGAGATGGCAGTAAGTATACATTCAGCCAAATAAAGAATAATATGTCACTGTCAGAACCTAGTGTTTCTACAACAGCAAGACCTGAACATCCCAACTCAGATGAAACAGAAGAAAACAACCTTAAATATAACTTTATGAAGATAATAGAGGTGCTTAAAGAGAAAATGAAAAGTTCCCTTAATGAAATTAAGGAAAAGACAATCCAAAAAATTGGAAGAAATCAATAAATCCCTTAAAGAAAGCCAAGGAAAAACAATCAAACAAGTGAAGGAAACAGTTCAAGACTTGAAAATGGAAATAGATGCAAGAAAGTAAACACAAACCCAGGAAATTCTGGAAAAAGAAAAATCTGAGTAAACAAATAGGAACTACAAATGCAAGCATAACCCACAAAAAGCAAGAGATGGAAGAGAGAATCTCAGTCATTGAAGATATGATAGAGGAAATAGATTCATCCATCAGTCACAAAAAAAATATTAAATTCAACAAATTCTTAACATAAAACATCCAGAAAATCTGGGACACCATGAGAAAACCAAACCTAAGAATAATATAGATAGAAGAAGGGGAAGTATTCCAATTCAAAGGCACAGAAAATACATTCAACAAAATCATAGAAGAAAACTTTCTCAACCTAAAAATGGATATGCCCCTGAAGGTACAAGAAGTTATCCCTCACCACATAATAATCAAAACACCAAACATACAGAATAAAGAAAGAATATAAAGTGTTACAAAGAAAAGAGGCCATGTAAAATATAAAGACAGACCTATCAAAATTATATCCAACTTCTCAATGAGAACTCTGAAAGCCAGAAGGTCCTGGACAGATGTTCTACAGACACTAAGAGACAATGGATGCCAGCCCAGACTACTATACCCAGCAAAACTTTCAATCACCATAGATATAGAAAATAAATAAGATATTATATGATAAAACCAGATTGAAACAATACCTATCCATAAATCCAGCCCTACACAAAGTACTAGAAGGAAATCACCTACACAATGAAGTTAGTTGCACCCATGAAAGCACAGGCAATATATAATCGCACACCAACAAATTTCAAAGAAGGGAAACACACACAAACTACCACTACCACCAACAAAACAAAAAATAACAGGTAATATCAATAACTTGTCATTAATATCTATTAATATCAATGGACTCAATTCACCTATTAAAAACACAGGCTAACAGAATGGATACAAAAACAAGATCCATCCTTCTGCTGCAGAGAAGAAGTCATAAGCCCACCGCCCTTCCCCAGAGCAGTAACACTTGTTTACTAACCAGAGGCTCCCAAAGATAAGAACATTCCACAGTCAGGTGCCATGGCAACCTAATGTAAAGAGCATTCCATGGTCAGGTAGCCGAGCAACAGAACAAATGGCCCCTGACCAGTGACCTTAGCAGACATCTTGCAGTTGCATGACCTGCTTGTCTCCCACATTCTGCACGCCTTCCACGTCTCTTCCCCTTCCCTTCTTCCTGCTCCTTTCCCTCCTATGCTATATAAGCCATGTGGAGAGAAATAAAGATTGGCAGCTTGATCAGAATTTTGTTTTGCTGTCCGTTTCTTATGTCCCCTGTCTCTCATTCACTCCCACAGGTGGGTTGTCCCCATTGAAACCCCACTGGCTGGGGCACCCCCATATCTTATTGGATCACCACAACTTCATGTTAGAACTAGACAACAACACAAATTACAGAGATTCTACAAACTCATCGAAACTGAGCAATGCTTAAGTGAATCAACACTGGGCCAAAGAAGAAATAAGAAGGAAATCAAAGCTTCCTAGAATTCAATGAAAGTGAATGTACAGTATATCCAAATTTATGGAACACTATGAAAACAGTGCTAAGAGGAAAGTCCATAGCACTAAGTGTCCAAATAAAGTGGAGAAGTCTCACAGGAGTGACTTAGCAGCACACCTGAAAACTTTAGAACAAAAAGAAGCAAACTCACCTCAGAGAAGTAGATGACAGGAAATAACTGAGATCTGAAATGAATAAAATAGAAACAAAGAGAAAAATAAAATAATCAATGAAACAAAGATTTGGTTCTTACAGAAAATCAACAAGATAGACAAACGCTTATCCAAACTAACCAAAAGGCAGAGATACTATCCAAATTAACAAAATCAGACACGAAGAGAGGAACATAGCAACAGACACTGAGGAAATCCAGAGAATAATTAAATCATTTTGAAAACCTCTACTTGACAAAATTAGAAAATTTAAAAGAAATGGAAAATTTTCTAGATAGGTACCACATACCAAAATTAAATCAAGATCAGATAAACAATTTAAATAGACCTATAACCCAAGGAAATAGACGCAATCATCAAAGTCTCCCAACCAACAACAAAATAAGCCTAGCACCAGATGGTTTCAGCCCAGAACTCTACCAGAATTTCAAAAAGAGCTAATACCAATACTGCTTAAATTGTTCCACAAGATAGAAACAGAAGGAACACTTCCAAACTCTTTTAATGAGGCTACCGTTATCTGGATACCCAAACCACACAAAGCTGGTAACTAAGAAATAGAATAACAGACCAATCTCCCTCATGAACATTAATACAAAAATATTCAATAAAATCATCCACCATGATCAAATAGTCTCTATTCCAGAGATGCAGTGATGATTCAACTTAAGAAAATCTGTCAATGTAATCCATCATATAAACAAACTGAAAGAAAAACCACATGATAATTTCATTAGATGCTGAAAATCCTTCAAAAATCCAGTACCCCTTCATGATAAAGGTCTTGGAGAGATCAGGGATGCAAAGAATATACCTAAACATAACAAAGGCAATATACAGCATGCAAATAGCCATTGTCAAAAGGAGATCATGGGGATGAAAATTGGAAAGGAATAAGGCAAACTTTCGCTGTGTTTGGTATGATATGTCTGATATGATAGTAAACATAAGTGATCCCAAAAATTCTACTAGGGAACACCTACAGCTGATAAATACCATCAATAATATGGCAGGATATAAGATCAACTCAAAAAGTCAGTAGCCCTCCTATACACAAGTGATAAACAGGCTGAGAAAGAAGTCAGAGAAACATCACCCTTCACAATAGCCACAAATAACATAAAATATTTGGGGTAAGTCTAACCAAACAAGTGAAAGACCTGTATGACAAAAATATTTTAAGTCTTTAAAGAAAGATATTGAAAAAGATGTCAGAAAATGAAAAGATCTCCCATGCTCTTGGATAGGTAGTATCAACATAATAAAAATGAAAATCTTACCAAAAGCAATCTACAGATTCAGTGCAATTCCCATCAAAATCCCTACACAATTATTCACAGACCTGGAAAGAACAGTACTCAACTTCATATGGAAAAACAAAAAACCAAGGGTAGATAAAACAATCCTGTTCAGTAAAGGAACTTCTGGAGGCATCACCATCCCTGATTTCAAGCTCTACTATAGAGATATAGTAACAAAAACAGCTTGGTATTGCATAAGAAGAGACATATGGATCAATGGAATCAAATTGAAGACCCTGGCATTAATCCACATACCTATAAACACCTGATTTTTGACAAATAAGCCAAAATTGTTCAATGGAAAAAAGAAAGCATCTTCAACAAATGGTGGTGGCATAACTGGATGTGGACATGTAGAAGAATGTAGATGGATCCATATCTATCACCATGAATAAAACTCAAATCCAAATGGATCAAAGACCTCAACATAAATCCAGTGACACTGAACCTGATAGAAGAGAAAGTGGGAAACAGCCTTGAACACATTGGCACAGGAGAGCACTTCCTAAATATAATACCAGTAGCACAGACACTGAGAGCAACAATTAGTAAGTAAGAATTAATGAAACTGGGAAGCTTCTGTAAGACAAAAGACACTGTCAATAACACAAAAAAGCAGGCTACAGAATGGGAAAAGATCTTTACCAACCCTACATCTGACAGAGGGCTGATATCCAAAATATATAAAGAACTCAAGAAACTAGACATCAAAATACCTAATAATCCAATTAAAAATGGGGTGCAGATCTAAAAAGAGAATTCTCAACAGAAGAATCTCAAATGGCTGAAAAACATTTAAGGAACTACTCACCATCCTTAGTCATCAGGGAAATGCAAATCAAAATGACTCTGAGACACAATTTTACACCTGCCAATGACTAAGAGCAAAACCACTGCTGACAGCTTATGTTGGAGAGAATGTGGAGCAAGAAGAATACTTCTCCACTACTACTAGGTGTGCAAGCTTGTACAGCCACTCTGGAAATCAGTACAGCAGTTTCTTAGAAATTTGGGAATTAACCTAGACACAGCAAAACCACTCTTGGGCATATACCCCACAAATGTTCAACCATACCAAGAGGACACTTGCTCAACTATGTTCATAACAGCATTATTCACAATAGCCAGAACCTGGAATTAACCTAGATGCCCCTCATCTCAAGTATGGATAAAGACAATGTGTTACATGTATATAATGGTGTATTACTTAGTGGTTTTAAAAAATGATAACATGAAATTTGTAGGCAAATGGAGAGAACTAGAAAAAAATCATTCTGAGTGAGGTAACCCAAACCCAGAAAGACTAACATGGTATGTACTCACTCATATTATTAGATGCAAAGCAAAGATAAAAGGCTACAATCTACAACACCAGAGAAGCTAGATAAAAGGAGGACTCTATGAAGGACATGTATAGATTTCCTCAAGAAGAGGAAATAGGAAAGATCTCCTAGGTAAATTGAGGGGGGCGGTTAAAGGGAATGGGATGGGGGATGGGAACATGAGGGATCCAGATGGTTGAACTGTGGGAAGGACAGAGAGGAAGAACAATAGAAGAGATATCTTGATGGAGGGAGCCACTGTGAGGTAAGGAGAAACCTGATGCTAGGGAAATCTCCAGGAACCCACCATGGTGACCCCAGCTAAGATCCTAGCAATAATAGAGCAGAGCCTGAACTAGCCTAATCAGTTTGGTGACTACCCTAATTGTCATCATAAAATCTGATGGAAGCAGATGCAAAGACCAACAGCCAAGCACTGGGCCAAACTCCTGAAGTTCAGTTGAAGAGAGGGAAGAGGGATTTATAGGAGTGGTGGTGGGGGTCAATATCATGATGGGGAAAACCACAGAGACAGCTGATCAGAAATAGTAGGTGCTCAAGGACTTTGGAAGAACAGCTGGGGAACCTGCTTGGGACTGAACTAAGCCTTCTGAATGTGGGTGACAGTCGTGTGGCTTTATCTGTTTGTAGGGCCCCTGACAGTGAGACCAGGACTTATGCCAGGCACATGAACTGGCTTTTTGGAGCTCATTCCCTATGGTAAGATACCTGGCTCAGCCTTGATGCAGGGATGAGGGGCTTGGTCCTGCCCCAACTTTGTATGTCAGCATGTGTTGACTCTCCAAGGGAGTCCTCACCCTCTATGAGGGTGGATGGAGAGTGTGGGGGAGTAGGTGGGGTGATTCGGAGAAGGGGAATGAGAGAGAACTGTGTTTGGCATGTAAAATGAAAAAAATTAAATAAAAAATAAAGTATTACCTTTCTCTAAGACTACTCATGATATGATACACATTTGTGAGTAGACTCATGGAAATAGGGATATTGTTTGAAAAGGAAACTATTATACTACAAAGAAAACTGATTTTAAGACTCTGTGTTTCTCTATAAATTATGTGAGAGGAATTATTGATTCAAAACAGGATATTTTTATAAAAGTTGCTTTGATAATATAAAAATTTGGTGTCATCTACTTTCATTTCAAGCTTGAATTGATAAGATCACTAAATATTTCCATTTACTAAACATCTGTGCATCTTCTGCTGGGAGTTTTCTGTTTGAACCATGGTAAATGCTAATTCAAAGAACCTTTGTGGGAAATAGGGGTAAAGCTTTTTAACATTCAACTATTTCTATTTCATTCTTTCAATACTCTGCCTGATTAGCATGCATATATTAAAGTTCCCTAATTAATACAATCAACTATTTCTTTATACCTTAAATGTGTCACCAGGCAAGAATTGTATTTTAATAATCTTCAATAATAGCTTCATTTAGATTTTGAAGGTGATATTGTTCACTGTGAGAAAAAATTTCAAACTAAACAAAATCTTACTTCAAAGGGTAGCATTTCATGAGACCCTATCTCTAGTCCCCTTGACCCAGGATCCAATGTAGTTAGAGTTTTCCTACCTGGCCCAGAGTCAGGACAAATCTCTCTCACCCGCCAGTCCCACAGTCGCTCAGACCCAACCAAGAAAGCACACAGAGACTTATATTGCTTACAAACTGTATGGCCGTGACAGGCTTCTTGTTATCTACTTCTTCTATCTTAAATTAATCCATTTCTGTTAGTCTATACTTTGCCACATGGCTTGTGGCTTACCAGTGTCTTTACATGTTGCTTTTCATGGCAGCGGCTGGCGGTGTCTGTCTCTCCGTCCTCCACTTCCCAGAATTCTCTTCTCTCTTGTCCCACCTATACTTCCTGCCTGGCCACTGGCCAAACAGCATTTTTATTTATACAGAGCGATATCTACAGCAATCAACTTTTCTTGATCAGAGATAAGAGAACATCACCAGACTAACAGACCCTTTGTGACGTCTAGGCTTTCCATTATACTTTCACAAATAGGGGTCATTTTAAAAACATGTTTTATATTTTTCTGAGAGTTCTACCTGGAATCCAGCCATCAAATTTGCTGCTGTTTTTGCAAAGGTATTTCTGTAGTGTATTCTCTGTGGTTATGTTGAAAATATAACTTATTGGTTAAACCAGAATATTTTTACAAGCTAAAACATTGTTAAAACTCACACTAAAATAGTCACTAAATTGACAATTTTTTGTAAAAGAAACACACATTTTCTCTAAGCATTGATGTCATGAAAAGTTAAATGGTGTATTATAATGAGTAAACATAGTTTTTCAATAGTGAGACAATATAAGCATTAAGATAGACATCTAAGAATTATTCTTTATTCTTCCTCACAATAAATTGGGCATTTTAGAGAAGATAGAGAAAAGATCACTGGAAATAAAGGTCAAGTTCTGTGAGTTATAGGAGCCCTGGGCACATGTAAGGTCCTTTTATGGAGCTAAGAAGAAAGGACACTGATAAAGATATTCTTTATGGAAAGTCGTGGCTCTCCTTTTGTGATGTATGCTGTTTATTTATTTTATTTTTAAGTTTCTTAATGTCAGAGATAGTCATCCCTTCCTTACTAACTGATGCAGCCTCTAGTAATAATTAGACTAATTAACTAATCATAAGGACTGATGTGTAACATGCCCTCCTACAAAGACATACATGTATTTGACCTGCTCTCTCAACTCTGATCCTCTGAGAATCTGAGAGTACCTCTTTTCAGCTGGGAATCTGAGTCCACCCGTAACAGCACACACATCTCATTGACATTATCAGGCTCTCTTTTCATGATTTGATATTTTCTTCTAGTTGAAAATGTATATTCTTTTTTTTTTTAGAATTTTATTTTTAGAATTAAATTTAAAATATATTCAAATTAATCTACGTTTTATTATTTAAATTTTCTTTTGTGTGTTTCCTACGTGTAGGACTCTGTAATTGTCAATGCAGCTGCCTGGAGACCAGGATAAGGTGTCACACATCCCATGAAGATGGAGTGACAGGCCATTGTGAGCTACATAATATGGGAGCCGGAAACCAAATGGACTCTCAGAAAGAACAGAAAATGCTCTTCCCTGCTAAACAATGTCTTCTGCCCTAAAAATGCATATCTTTATTGAAAGCTCTCTTGTCAATTTTAAACCAAACAAAGCAACTCCATGTTCATATGTAACTGTGAATAATGATGTGCTTATATTCTGTGCATTTGATTTTTAGGCAAAAGCAGAGAAATGCCTTTTCTTCCTCCCTCTTTCTTCCCTTCCTGCCTCCCTCTTTCTTCCCTTCCTTCCTGCCTCCCTCCCTCCCTCCCTGCCTGCCTCCCCCTTCTCTTTATGTGTGTTAGAGAGTTTACTTCTATTCCTTTTTTATTATTCCATAGTTTAACATGACTTCCAGTGCACAAGTCTAAGTATTCACTTCTCAAAATTCTAAATGCCAGTTCCCTTTTCAAACACACACACACACACACACACACACACACACACACACACACGCATACACACATACACACATTGTTCAAGAGGAAGAACAAAACTGCTAATCTAGCTCTTAGTTCTTTTGTTGTGAGGCACAACAGCAAAAATTTATCAAACTTGATGATATCAATTTCCTTCTGACAGTGAAGCCTCAAATGCCAAGTAGCCCTTTGCAAAACAGTTGAATTTAGATTTTAATAGTATCTTTTTAAGATTTATAAGTATATGTTTGTTCTGCCCATAAGTCTGTCTCTGCATCACTTATGTGCCTGATGCTGTGAAGAGCGGAAGAGGGGGTTGGACTCCCTGGATCTGGAGTTAGAGAAGATTGTGAACCATTATGAGGTGCTATGAATTAGACACAGGTCTTCTAGAAGAATAGTCAGTGCTCTTTAGGTAGACCCATCACTTTGGCTCCAGATGCCCCCTTTGGTGTGGTTCTGAGTATATATCAATATGCCCAGATGAAGTCTGAGAAGCACAAATACTTTTCTCAGGTAGCATTCAGACCCAAAGACATTCCTCCTTCACATTCCCAAGTGCCTACCTATTCCTCCTCAGTTCCATTTGGTTATCTTCTCTTTTCACAGTTCAAAATTTTTATAGCACCCCAGTCTTACTCCTTGGTTGTCTTATACATTCACTCAGCTTTGTAGTGTCTAGTTCGATTCCATATATGGAAACATCACCTAAACCTGGGCATTCAATTTGTACATCACTGGCCTAGTTCTATCCCATAATCTTATTTAAAAATCTGTGTGATCCCCAGCCAGGCGTCAGGCTGAGCTCTGGGAGTCCAAGCCATTAGAAAAAGGAGGGATTCTATGAGCAAGGGATACTGAGATCATAATGGGAAAACATACAGAGATGGCCAGCCAAACTAGTGGAAACTCATGACCAAACTGTGGACCAATAGCTGTGGAGCCTACATGGGACTGGACTAGGTCTTCTGGATAGGCAAGAGAGTTGTTTAGCTTGAATTGTTTAGGGGGGGCCCAGGCAGTGGGATCAGGATCTGTCCCTGGTGCATGAGTGGGTGTTTTGGAGACCAGTACCTATGATAGGACATCTTGCACAGCCTTTGTGCAGGGGCTGGGGAGGGAGGAAGTGACTTGGACCTGCCTCAACTGAATGTACCAGGCTCTGCTGACTCTGCATGGGAGACCTTCCCTTGGTAGAGGTAGAAATAGGGGGTGGGGAGAAATAGGGGGTAGGGAAGGCTGGGGGACAGGAGAAGGGAGCGGGGATCTGTGGTTGGTATGTAAAATGAATAGAAAATTTCTTAATAATAAAAAGGAAAAAAGAAAAAAATCTTCACTTATTGGTGAAATTATTAAGGCCACTCCACGTAGTTAAAAGGGAGGTTTATTTTGTAGGGTAACTTACAAATGAAGGGGTAGGTTGCAGGGTCTGGCAAAGGTATAGCACAGTCCGGCGGTGTTCTCTAGAGAACTCTGCTCGGTCCACCTCCTGCGTCCAGCATCCCTGACCGCTCCGTCCTCTGCCCCGCCTTGTGGGCGTGATCATTACTGAAGCCTCAATGGGGGTTGGAACTTCCAGGCCAATGCTGGGATGGCTATCCACTACATTCACTTGAATGCTTAATATAAAATTTTCACATTTTAATCCAAATCAAACCTATACCTTCTCTAAGATTAAAACATTCACATCTCCATCCTTTTTCAATAATACCAATTCTTGTGTTTCCAATTACTGAGGCCAAGTCTGGAGTAATGCCTTATCTTTCTCTAACCTAGATGCTGAAATCTGTGGGCATAACACAATCATCTAAATATGTGTGTGCCAATGCTACACTTAACCTTGCCTGTTCTCATGCTGGTATACATGTGGAATATAATTATAACTCCATAGCAGTTCTGCAGAAACCCAAAGGGAAAACCATCTTCATCTTCTCTGATGTTCCCAGAGCCCTGGATGCTGGACTGTGATGCAACTTCATCCACTGTATCTGAGCTCCTCACAGTCTGTCAATCTCCTGGATGTTTCCAGTTGTGGTTTTCTGGGATGATCTCCATTTGCTGTAAAGAGATGCTCCCTTGATGTCAGCAGTAGCTTCACTTAGCGGTGGGCAAAAGAATATGTTTGGAATGAAGTAATTAATTAAGATGGTCTAGCAAAGTGACGGTAGGGGCAGAGGGTCTTGGAGGGGCTGATGAGAGAGTACTTTGAAGAGACTAGGAGGAGGAAAGGAAACATGAATGTAATGTTATTCTATTTTAATTTAAATGTTTTATTTTTATTGAAGACAATTTTTCATATGCAATATATTCTGATCATGTTTTTCCCTCCCTCATCTCCTACCAGATCCTCCCAACTCCTCACCCATCTGACTCTGTGTCTTCTTTCTCGCTCTCTTTAGAAGACAAATCTATAGGTAAAAAATAGAAAGAATAAAAATAATAACAAGAACAAGCAAAAGAAGCATACACATGCTCACACATGCATGCACACCAATAAAAACACAAAATCAGAAATCATAATATACAAAGAAAAGATCAGTAAGACAAAAAATGCCCAAACAAAGTAACATAGAAAAGAAAAAAAAAAAAAAACTATAAAAATGCCATTAAATTTGTTGTGTGCTCATCCCTGGCTGAGCATTGGGCCTGCCCTTAAGGGCGGTTTATATAACCAGTTAGATTCCATTGGAGAAAAGTAAGTTTTCCTTTGCAAGCAGTTGTCAGTTGGAGACAGCTTCTTGGTCAAGGATGGAGACTTGTGTCCACTTCCAATAAGTTTTCTCAAATGTTAAAAAATAAGTAAAAGCAAAGCACTCAATTTAATGTTGTGATTATTTTCTGCAAACCACTCCAATGGTCTCTGTTTCCACTCAGAGCTAAACCTCAGTTCTGAACTGGCAGATAAGACTCTCATTTGTGCCAACTTCTAGAACCACCATAGTCCAGTTCCTTGTTGTATCATCTTTCTAACTTTGTCATATAAGGGACACTATCCTTAGTGATAGTTCATCAAAAAGAGGAAGGCATATCTCTGAGTTTCTCCTTCAAGTGAGATGGACATGAGGCTCATTTCTTACTTGCTTCAATCTGCAGGAGCTTTTTTGAGTCTCTAATTCACCAAGAAGACTGTGTGTTAACCATCACCCCTCAGCTCCTCGCCTTCTGTCTAGCTTTACTTCCTCCATTAATCTTTGTGATGACCTCTGATCTGACAAATTCTACCGGCATTTTTACCTTAGTTCTTTCTAAATTATGTTGGTTATTTTCTTTATTCATATCTCAGCATCCAATGTACTCTTCTAAAGTCTTAAGTAAATGTTGAATGAGTCTTTCAGTTCTCAATTCACACAGTGTACTTAGTCTGAATCAATCTTTACATTCTAGGACATACAAGAAGCTGGCCTTCACTATTTTAAAACCTAAAGATTTTCTTAGCTATTTTTTAAATTTATTGTATTTGTGTTTTAATTTTACACATCAGCCATGGTTTCCCCTGTCCTCCCCCTCCTGCCCCTGCCTCCACCTTCCCCCCAGCCCCTCTCCTTCATTCCCATCTCCTCTAGGGCCAAGACTCCCCTGGGGATTCAATTCAACCTGGTGGATTCAGTACAGGCAGGTCCAGTCCCCTCTTTTCAGGCTGAGCAAAGTGTCCCTGTGTAAGCCCAAGTTCCAAACAGTCAGCTCATGCACTAAGGACAGGTCCGGGTCCCACAGCCTGGGTGCCTCCCAAACAATTCAAGCTATTCAATTGTCTCACTTATCCAGAGGGCCTGATCTAGCTGGGGGCTCCACAGCCTTTGGTTCATAATTCATGTGCTTCCATTTGTTTGGCTATTTGTCCCTGTGCTTTTCCAATCTTGGTCTCAACAATTCACACTCTTACAGTCCCTCCTCTTTCTTGACAATTGGAATCTTGGAACTCCACCTGGGGCCTGGCTGAGGATCTCTGCATCCACTTCCATCAGTTATTGGATGAGAGTTCCAGCATGACCATTAGAGTGTTTCGCCATCTGATCACCAGACTAGGTCAGATCAGGCTTTCTCTCGACCATTGCCAGAAGTCTACAGAGGATGTATCATTGTGGATTTCTGGGGACCTCTCCAGCACTCTGCCTATTCCTGTTCTCATGTGGTCTTCATTTATCATGGTCTGTTATTCCTTGTTCTCCCTTTATGTTCTTGATCCAGCTGGGATCTCCTGCTCCCCTGAGCTTTCTTTCCCTCGAAACTTGCCCTTCATTACTCCCACTGTCATCCAGGTTGTTCATGTAGATCTCATATATTTCTCTGTCATTGGGTGATCCCTGGGTCTTTCCTAGGGTCCCCTTTTCTATGTAGTCTCCCTGGAGTTTTGAGTAGCAGTCTAGTCATCTTTGTTTTACATCTAGTATCCTCCTATGAGTGAGTACATACCATGTTCGCCCTTCTGAGTCTGGGTTACCTCACTGAGGATGATTTTTTTCTAAATCCATCCATTTGCCTGCAAACCACATGATGTCATTGTTTTTCTCTGCTGAGTAGTTCTCCATTGTGTATATGGACCAGCAGTTAAGAACACTGGCTGATCTTACAGGGGATTTAGGTTCACTCCCTAACACTCACATGGTGTCTCAAAATATTTGTAACTCTAATTTCAGGGAATTCTACACTCTTCTGACCCCCTTGAGGACTAGCATACAAATGATACACAGTTGTATATGTAGGCAAAATGCACACACACAGAAAAATAAAAAATAATAGTTGTTAATATAAATTGGCAATATAAAAAATAAGATAAATGGGGTTGGGGATTTATCTCAGTGGTAGAGCACTCGCCTAGCAAGCACAAGGCCCTGGGTTCGATCCTCAGCTCAAAATAATAATAATAATAATAAGATAAATGAACATCATTTTGTAAGAATTGCGTCTCAGAAGAACAGTGTTCACAAACCTCACAAAAATTATTTATATACAGAAGATTATGTTTCTAATATTTTTATGGACAACAAAAGTAGTTAACTATAGAACACAACACATGTCATAATAATTCTAAAATTAACTATTAAAATTAATATCTAATAAAGCTGGAGGTATGGCTTAGCAGTTAAGAGCACTCCCTGCTGTTTCAGAGAGCCCTAGTTCAATGCCCAGCACCAACAAAGTGTCTTCCAATTTCCTATATCTCCAGTCCAAGGTCCAATCAAGTCCAGTCCAATGTCATCCTCTGGGTATAAAAGCTCCTACAGACACGGTGCACACACATACATGCAGGCTCACATGCATACACATAAATTAAAATATAATTAAATCTTTTAAAAATTGATATATTAAACCCAGATTTTGAGTTCTGGATAGTCTTTGCTAAATTCATAAGTTCAAATCATTAAAAAATTAAGATACACATCATAATTTTCTCTTTGGGAAGGGTAGATAGGAAATGCAGCATAACTGATTTGAAATTTCAAATGAACATGAAACACTACCAATTTCTAGTTGAAGTAGCAAAGACCATCTCTTCCAGAGCACCAATGGTTTATGTTTAAAGACATTTTAGCCAGCTTAATATATGTACTTTTTTTGTTTTCCTTACTATGTTTAACACTTGAAATTCCTAAAGATAGAATTGATGAGTAATCTAATCTATTCTAAGACACAATCTTGTTTTTGTTCCATCTGATTTACAGACATATATAAAAGACATAGTTTTATCTTAATAACTATATAAAAAGGTCTCATAGCTACAAACACATAGTGAGCACAAATGTTTTCTATAGATAAGCACAGTACTGAAGCTCAGGAGACAGTAGCACTGGCATATTCTTCAAAAGTTGATGGTGGCTTTTATACATCCAATAGATCAATACTTGGCTGCATTTGTGAGTTTCCATTTTCTTAGGAAATCATTATCACTAACTTCTTTACTTCTATTTCTGAACTACATTAAACATTAAAAATGTCTTTTCTGGAAGGTCTTAAACTAGATTTAAGACTTCTAATAATGTCAATGGGAAGACACAGTGGTCAGATCCAGTATTCAAGTATTCTTTCTCATTTTCGAAAAATTGGGATTTACCATTTTAAAAAATCTACATGCTGTGCTCTCTTAAAATTTTAAGAATTATTGGAGCTTAAGAGATGGCACTTGCTACTCTTGTAGAGGACCCAGAATTGTTCCCAGCACCCACATGATAGCTCACATACATGGTTAACTCCAGTTTGGGGGACTTCAAGCATGCCTGGGCACTACATGAATGTGATTTTACATGCAGACAGGCATGGAAACCAATCATATGCAGGAAATAAAATAAATTAAATCTTTAACAGACTAAAAATTGTTATTCCTATTTCAGAGAACTGAGAAATTTAACACTTAAAATCTTCACATTCACATCTAATTCTTAATATGTATGTTATGGAAATTCTTGTAAAGGTTTTATGTATATATGGGGAATAAGCAAGTCCTTAGACTCAGGGAGTTTATAAAGAGATTGCACAAGACTTTTGCTTATAAATATTTCAGATGAAAGATATTTATGTAATCTTCTTGATTATTTTTTAAATAATCCTTTTAAAATAATCCTTTACAAATACCTATGACAGCTGGATGAATTACAGTGTATTTGTGTAAAAATATTACTTCAAATGTCTACATGAGACACTTTTGTTGACAGGATTATGTATCTTCTTTTATTTTAAATAATCATATTACATATGTATGTAATAAATGCATTAAAATTGACTCATAATATTTCATAGTTTTTAAATAAATTATTCCCATTTCTCTTTATTTTCAGTTATATTTAAGTTTTAAAGCAATGACCATATATTTTATTCATAATCAACTTTTCATATACATTTTCTTTCTCATCTGGGGGCAGACAAGAAATAGACTCATGGATTATGTACAGGTGACACTGTTATCGACAGAAACATGTGACAGATTTTCCAAACTCCTACCATTCAAGACAAATAAATTGATAAGGAAATGATAATCTTCTCCCAGATTGCTTTTCTCACAATGGACAGATTTTTTTTTTGATATTTAAAGATTACTCCCAATATAATGATGTTTCTGTTACAATTTTCTCTATAAATACACCAAGTAAAATAATGTTTAACAGTGATTCTTTTAAATCTTGCTTGCAATGAGCAAGATGTTAATCTCTCAGCATAAAATATTAACCTATAACCAATCTCTATCAATTTGTCTTCTGGAAAACAGTGATTTTTAAATAGAAATAAGTCACTTGAAAGTTAAAAACTGGTTTTGTTTTTTTTTTTTTTGGCTTGGTCACATAAATATAAAGCTAAGAGATCATACTACTTTCACACTGATAACTTTTTAAATAGATCTTGAGCAGAGAGAAAAAGTAAAGTGATTCCTTTAAAACAAAAGTGGTTACTAAGAATGAGTTCGTTTTAACTAGGATTTTCAGTGGAGACAAAGGAAATTGCAGCATTTCATGATGCTACAAAACATGCAAAACATGGGACTTGCAGACATGAACCTTTCCTTCCTTGGACTCATGTGTTGAGAGTGTCCTCCTCTGTGTGCATGTGTGTAGGGAGTGCTTAGATGTGACTCCTAGTTCATAGTATTTGTCTGAGGAAAGCCTGTTGATTATTAGAGATGCTGTGCAGCCAAAATATTAATTAGGACATGGGTGGGACTATATTGACAACAGTGGTGATATTCTATGGATTAGGACACAGGTCAGGATATATTGATAACAGTGGTGAAATCCTATAATCTCAATGACAAGATTTTTCCTGTTTTGGGGTGGGAAAAGGTGGGAGCTTAGCCAAGAATAACAACAACTCCGAGAAGCAGGGGTTTGGTGGCCATAGACCTGTTGCTCCCCAAAACTAAGCAACTCAGAAAAATTTTAAATTGTGGATTTATAATGAAAATGTTCTTAGAATAGGGGCATTTTATATTTTCTCTTCTTTGACTACAGTTGCATCGAGATTGTTGCTATATCAGTATTCTTTAAAACATTTCACTAACATGTAACTCAGGGCCAAACAAGTATGTCAGCTAGTGTTATACTTTACATAAGAAAAAATTACCCCAGTGTATCTATAAGCATTTTGTAACTCCTTTTAGCATTAAGTCACATCTCTAAGTGATTCAAACAAAGACACCTCCAAAAGGCTTTGCTTTCATTAAACACCCTTCTTTGCATGACAAATTTATCCTCTCCCTGTTAGAAAGCAATTAATCCCTTTTCTGAATATTCCAAAGAATGCTGGATTTGCTTCCTCAGTTGGTGCTCAAGATTTTTTCATTACATGAACAGAGTTAAGGCCATCACTGACATCAGGCAACAGGTTTACACCATTGAAATTCTCCTTTTCTGATAATGATTCTAGGTTGGCATCTGGGAGCTTCATTGAAATTGAAATGTGAAAAAAAAGTCTAATATAAAATCGCCCCCTAGTGGCAGGAAACATACCTTTGACAGTATGAGCTAAATGAGATTTCTTAATTTATTTCAGTATTCTTGCTTTCTAGGAGTATAGCATATGTAACAAAAGTTATTAGTTAAACATTGTCGTTTTATAAAATGTAAAAATCACATTTTACCTCCCAAATGGGAGATTTTTCCAGGGCATAAACTTCTTAGGTCACCTTTCATCTCTTTTTTTTTTTTTTTTTTTTTAATTCTGGTATAGGCTGGGTGCTCTTTTATTATTATTATTATATTTGTGTTTTAATTTTACATATCAGCCATGGGTTCCCCTGTTCTCCCCCCTCCTGCCCCTGCCCCCACCTCCCCCCCAGCCCCTCCCCTCCATTCCTATCTCCTCCAGGGCCAAGACTCCCCTGGGAATTCATTTAAACCTGGTGGATTCAGTCCAGGAAGGTCCAGTACCCTTCCTCCAGGCTGAGCAAAGTGTCCCTGTGTAAGCCCAAGGTTCCAAACAGCCAGCTTATGCACTAAGGACATGTCCGGGTTACACAGAATGGGTGCCTCCCAAACAGTCAAGCTATTCAGTTGTCTCACTTATCCAGAGGGCCTGATCCAGTTGGGGGCTCCACAGCCATTGGTTCATAATTCATGTGCTTCCATTCGTTTGGCTATTTGTCCCTACACTTTTCCAATCTTGGTCTCAACAATTCACACTCTTACAGTCCCTCCTCTTTCTCGACAATTGGACTCCACCTGGGGCCTGGCTGAGGATCTCTGCATCCACTTCCATCAGTTATTGGAAGAGAGTTCCAGCATGACCATTAGGGTGTTGGGCCATCTGATCACCAGACTAGGTCAGATCAGGCTTTCTCTCGACCATTGCCAGTAGTCTACAGTGGATGTATCATTGTGGACTTCTGGGGACCTCTCTAGCACTTTGCTTCTTCCTGTTCTCATACGTCTTCATATACACAATGGAGTACTACTCAGCAGAGAAAAACAATGACATCATGTGGATTGCAGGCAAATGGATGGATCTAGAAAAAAATCATCCTGAGTGAGGTAACCCAGACTCAGAAAGACAAACATGGTAGGTACTCACTCATAGGTGGATACTAGATGTAAAACAAAGATGACTAGACTGCTACACAACTCCAGGGAGGCTACCTAGAAAACGGGACCCTAGGAAAGACACAGGGATCACCCAATGACAGAGAAATGGATGAGATCTACATGAACAACCTGGATGACAGTGGGAGTAATGAAGGGCAAGGTTCGAGAGAAAGAGAGCTTAGGGGAGCAGGAGATCCCAGCTGGATCAAGAACATAAAGGGAGAACAAGGAATAACAGACCATGATAAATGAACACCTCATCTCTTCTTTTAATCCTTTACTCTTCAAATATATGGCTATGTCTTTAAAAACCTCAGAAAGCAAATGTAGCTTACAGAAAAGTGCCCTGAAGAGATTTGGCCTTATGTTTATAATCTTTTCTCTAATCTGAACATGGTTCACAATAAGGTATGTCTAAAACATCTGAAAGAATGGAGGTAACAGCCTAACTCCATGATTTTGCATGGTTTAAAGTCACCAGTGCTAAATAGATAGATAGATAGATAGATAGATAGATAGATAGATAGATAGATAGACAAACAAATAATAAATAAATAAATAAAGCAATGGAAGAGCAAAGTGTGCATTCTCTAGGAAGAATGATTGAATGCCTGTGGTCTTAAGTCATGAGAATGGAGAATTTGAAACAGCAGGGAACTCTGCTTCCTACATCCTGCTCCATATACTTCCTTTATGCTTATCTATTTCTTCCAGTGTGTTTGAAACCATATCTGTTTAGAAATTGACTTCATAGACGAGAAATGTAAAGATGAATTTGGTACCGACTTCCTAAATGGATACTGGAAACCACACTGCTCTTTGTTAGCAGATCTCTGAAATTTAAGTTCCTCAGATACAGAAAGAGGGAACATCTATTCAAGTTTTATAAAAATGTGTAGAAAATTAAGACTTTATTGGTGAGCCATAGAAACATGATCCAATTTCAATGTAATGGCATCTATTAGCTCATTTATTTCTCTCACAAAAATCAGTTTTAAAGGTAGAACTATGGAAATGGTTTTCTAGAAATTATTTATGAAAACTCACCCTAATACTTTTACATGTCAAGAGTTTAAATATTTACCAAAAATATCTTTAATCCTAAATCTATATAGTGCTATGAACTTTAAAGCAATGAAAATTAATAGCAATATTTTAATTAAAATTAATTAAAATATGAGAAATCGTAGATAATAGAAAGAAATCCAATGGAATTTCCATTCTATTAGAATAATTATAAAACAACTGAGTTATGACCATTCATTTGAAGATACTCTTGCCTAAACAGACACATGTGCCCACCCAGATAAAGACAACCTAGGTTCTACAAGATTGGATACCTACATGGTACCCCATTATCTTTGGGAGGTAGTGCATGGCTTAACCCTGTTAATGCTTTCAACACTGAACTTCTTACTAAATGATTTTCATTATTAAAGAAGACAAAGTCAAATGGGACCTACACAAGCACTTGGCTGACTGGATATGAGAATCTGAATTTTTCTACTCTAATACGTTCCTCTATTATTTGATTGAGGTTTTTTTGTCCTATAATATTTATTAATATTTCATGAGATTTTTATGAATTGAAATTGAAACACAAAATTCTATATTTAGCAAATGTCATTGTTTTTAGGAAGCAAATTAGAGGAAGTGCAGTTAGGAAATACAGCCTTGGAAAAGGTACCCACCCTTTTTTGACCATATCTGATTTTGACCATTCACTTACTATCTATGTAGCAGTGAATATGCATGAATTTCTTGTTAGGAACTTACCACTACACTTTGATAAATTTAGATTGTACTTCCTTGGTAGCAAAAATAAACTTAATCTATTTTTCTGTGACATTATATGAATCTTCCTATTGGTGTTAGCAAACAAAATTAGAGCTGTTGGGGATGGGCATGAGTTTAGAAAATAATGACACCGACTAAACCTAAATAGGGATTGTAACTACTAATCCAGGAAGTTGGATGTCCTGTTGAGAGCTCTCTGGAGATTAAAGAAAGCACAGCTTCAGGGAGTCTGTTCAGAGTAGAAGTGTCTACATCATGTCAAAACATGCAACGTCAAAGTGAACACCGTAGTGAGGCTTCCAGATGGCTTCCCTACCATCCGTTAGTCCCCTCAGGTCTGCACATCTCCCTGTGACAGCAGAAACAAGGCTGCAAGCTTTTAGATGTAAGACTGCTGCTGAGTCCAGGAAGCCGAGACTGTGCTCTCCTTCTCATGACTGTGTCTTGGGAAGAGCTCTGTTTCCAGAAGGCTGCTTCTGACGTAATGGATAAGTGACACCATGGGGACTGTCCACGACCAGCGCTGGCATTTTCACACATAGATAAACCTCTGACCCCTGCTGATAATTTGACACTAAATCAACACGACTTGAGCTTCTTCATCCCCATCTCATTCTGTTAAAACCTGGTTTCATCAGAGGTCTGTAAAATGAAAAAGTCAAGCAATGAGATTGCAAAACAAAAAAATCACAAAGCTCAAATGTTCCCTCCAAAGTTTACAATTCATAAAGGTCAAGTGTGCCTCTAACAATTTTAATACAAAATAGTAGAAAATGTTGTTTGAAGTTGAATACAATCAATACATTCTTATAATCTCAATATCACTCTGTAGAGTATCCCATGAAGACAGAAGGTCCCAACAATTGTTTAACTAACCTTGTCTTGTTATTTGCTGCTAAGAAATGATTTTGGCAGAAACAGTCGCATCAAGTCCATGCTGTACTCTGTGTTGTGTTTGCACTGAATGTAAACTTTGCCTGTGATTTCAGGGCGGTACCTAAATTTGAACAACCACTGCAAATTTAAACTGAGAACGTTGTCTAAACAGACAATTCTAAATATGTCTGTCACTCTGTTATATGATGGGTTTCTAATTTTTCACACAGCCTTATTAAAAATTGTATGAGTACATAATATAATTTAGAAGGGCTTTCTTTTCATATGGTTGGCTTCTCCAGTGGATTTAATATTTGTTCTAGGGATCAGTGAACACTAGAGATAAAATTAAAGCTAATGCGTAGAACTCTTTCTCATCTAAGAAATCCCTCCTAAGCCTCATTGACTGACGGCCCAGTGTACATGTCAAGATGTGGAGAACAAGGCAGGAAAATAAAAACGAAAAATCTGGAAAAGAGGTTCTCTAATTCTATCGCCTGATGTCTGTGATTTTATTTCATACCCAAGTTTAATGTGATCCTTAAATATGGAACATTTTAGCTTCCATAGACTATAATTTTGAACTATACAAACATAGTTATATATTCTAAGTACCTTATAATATCTTAATTACAGAATTTTAGAAATCCCTTAAATATGGAACATTTTAGCTCTCATAGAATATAATTTTGAACTGTACAAACATATTTGTGTATTCTAAGTACCTTGTAATATCATAAAACCAGAATTTTAGAAATATCAATAGTTTAAAATGAACTCAGCTTTTCTTTCTAGTTCGTTTTCTGTTGCTGTGTTGTCACCATGACTATAAGAAATTTTGGGAAGAAAGAAAAGGTTTAAAGGGTTTATGTCCTCTTACAGGTTATGGTCCAGTCATTGGGGAAACCTGGGGCAGGCGCTCAGAGAGGGATTCTTAGAGACAAAACTGAAGTGAGATCCTGGAGAAGCTCGGGTTGCTGCTCACCGCCAGGGCCAGGTTCGTGGTGAGCTGTGTTTCTTCCACAGCCCAGCCCCACCTGCACCAACACCCACTGTAGGTTAAAACCTCCTGTTCCAGTTAGCAGTCAAGAAATGCCACAAGGACATGTCCCCAGGCCAATCTGATAGAGGCAATTCATCAGCTGAGTTTCCCTCTATCCAGGTGACTCTAGGTTTGTGTCAAGGTGACAGGTGAAGTTGATTTTGAGAGTACAGTTAAGTTCACAAGTGCCATCTTAATGCATGTTAATTTCTAACAACAGTTGAAATAATAGTCATATTCTACACTGTTCAGTGAACAGTATTTTTATTTCCTATATCCCATTTCCTGTTCGTTAGGTAGAGTGATGTCATAATGTCAGTTTTAGTGTTTTCATGAGAACGTTAGCAATTTATCAATGGAGACTTCAAAATGTATGCTAACAGAATCACTTCTATGTTGACATACATCTAAAACATGATAATAAATACTGTTTCTAATTTTAAGGATATTTTCTTTCAATTTCATAAAAACTAACTTCAAAAACCAAGTATTTTTAACTAACTTAAATAGTAATCTTATTAATACTTTCCTTACATTTTTTAACTTAAGAAGCTTACTATGAAGCGTATTTTAGTAAAATTCAAAACATATCTAAAATAACAGTCTGAGTCTCACAAAAATTCAAAAAACATTACTAGAAGATCTTTCCGTTTCAATATTTCCCCCAGTTATCAATATTTTATCTCTGGCACAAAATATTAAGGTTTCTGAAAGTGTGTTTAGAGGCTAGTGAGGATTAAGGAGTGACATGTGAGTTTAAGTCCAGAAAACCACATAGTAGAAGGTGAGACCCAAATCCTGCAAATTGTCCTCTAACCTCTGCATGTGAACCAAACGCGTGCGTACACACACACACACACACACACACACACACACACACACACACACACACAAATGTAATTAAAGTGCTTTTACTCTTTATAAACACTGTAATTTTGGAGGGTTTTCATTGTTGTAAGTGTTTTTCCTAAATAAAGTGTCTATTCTCTCTCTCCCCCCTCCTGCTGTATACACGTATTATGTATATTTACAGTATTAAATTACTTATTATACACATTGTAAATAAGGAAGATGGCAGTAATATGGTGTGAGCCTCTGAGGAGCTGATGCCATTTTGGAAACTAGTTGAAGTCAGGGTGTAGGGGGGCAGAGTAGCTTTTTCCCAAATATTTCTTTATGGGTCAGTTAACCTCGTACCAAGTTAGTTTTTAAGACGTGGTGTTTTAAGGTAGATTATTTCAAGTCAATGAGTTGCGCATGCGCTCACATAAGGGGGGAAAGCAACACCATCAAATGAAGAGAGCGCCACCTCTGTCAAGGAATGCAAAGTCTAGCTGCTGAGTTTAGGCTTCCACATCAGACATCAAAGTTACAATCTTTAAAAAGATAGAACAAGGGGAAAACGACAAAGCCAATCATTATATGCTATAGTAGGCTCTGTTGATAACATTCCAGACATCTCACTTTTGCCTGTGTTCCCCTCAACATTTTATATCATATGGGAAGTGTACATATAGACAAACTTGAATCTTTCATATGAAAAATCATTTGCTAATACCTTTTTACTTTTAAGAATATCAATACACCTCTCATAATAAGAAAATATGTTGTGTAGGACCACAGCGTTGTCTGATTTTATTATTATCTCTCCTGTCCATTTGCAACTGTTTCATTGTGTAAATCATTTACTCCACAGCATCATCTTCAATCTCCATGGCTTTATTACACACTGTTAAATAATGTACACTTCCCACAGCCACCCTAGACAGCAAATAACAACCATGTGGGATATTGATCAATCTGCATTCAGTTCAAATACCCCCTCTGCTCAAGCAATGGCTGGAGTTTGGCTACCTGTCACTCCAGGCAAGAGACAATTTGGCTTCATCATCTGTTGGCTCTGGCTTTTCATTGGCATGACCACAGTCTTGATCCACTGTTGGGGAAGAAAGAGGAACTGCTACCCACAGGACAGTGAGTTCTCAGGCCCTGTTAATATACACTTATCACGGCACTGTCTGTTCTTCCTCTTGCATTTTCCACCCTGCTCCTGCTGTCCACACTTGTGGCTTCTCTGCCAGTGACCCCTTCATCATCAGGACTCCTTGGTCAGAATTTAACATGGCCCCAGACCGTCTGTGCCACAGAGGCCCTGGGAAAGACCTTGGAAACACTATTTCAGTTTTAAGAATCCGGAGAGATTAAAGATAGTTCCCACAACCAGTCTTCTGCCTAATCTCATTAACATCCTCAGATCTAAGGCAAATCCATACTAGACTTTTTGAAGACATGCTGGTAAATCCAATTTATTATGCTTGAGATAGGGGAAGAAGCATCCTCCACTCCTCTCCCTTTGGTGAAAACAGGGACTCATGCAGCCTGTAACTCCTCTAGGGAAACCTGTTCACTAACATACCAACCATCTATTATATTAACTCACTGTACTCATCCAAATGAGGCTTAGATTTAGACAACCCACTTCCAGACTTTTGTTAATTTTATAAACAATATTACTCTGTGGATAATTTACATTGGACACTTTTTAAACCAGTTCTTTGAGGATTTCCTACAACCTGTTCTTACCACATCACCCTCCCACAACTCTTTCCAGATCTGTCTTCCATTTCCCTACCTACCCAACTTTGCATCTTTTCCCACCACCCTAAGTACATGTGACTTTTGAAATTCAGATGAGGTTTCAGAACAACAATTAAACAAATGAGATTGTTTTGAACACAGCCTACTGAAAAACAGGTGTCGGGGTAAGTTAAAAAAATACTCTCATGAAATGTTGTTCAGAGAAAAGGAAAGATTTTTTTTTTTTAAATTAGTACAACAGATATATTTCAACCAGAGAGATTGCTCAAATCTCTTTTTAAATTACCACTATAAACATGAAATGAAAATCAGACCTAATTAAGGACACAAATTCAAGTAAGTCAAACTGGACAGTACACTTTTGATTTTGCTAATGTCAATAAATGGCCTCCTGAAATAATAATAGCAGCAAGAAAACATGAAAATTATCATAAGAAGACACACAAAAATGTAGAACACCAAACACATTTACTCATTTTATATTTTTCTTTTACTTTTCTTTTTTTCTTCTTTTTATTGGGAGGGGAAGTTTCAAGACAGCATCTCACTATGTCACTCTGGATGTCCCGGGACTCACTATGTAGACCTGGCTGGGCTCAAACTTACAGAGATTCAGCCGCCTCTGCCTCCCAAGGGCTGAGATTAAAAAGCATGCACCACTATGCCTGGCTAAATTAACTTATTTTAAATAGATGGTCAATCATTAAATGAATATGTTTTTAAAGAACAAAAAAATTAGAACAAAATTCAAATTTTACCCAGGTCTCTACTTGAAATGAGCAAGATAATATTTGTCAACGTGGACAAGTTCTGTAAACCTGTTATTCATTTTCCTAATTTATCAAATCAATGAGATGGAGATGACGTTTTCCAGTTCTTGGGTCAAAATTCTATTTCTCCCTTGAAGATCACACATATTTCAGAATTCAGGATGCAGAAGGTAAATGGCTGCTCTTGGTCTCATAAAACAGCCTTTTTTCTTTTATTTATGCTTATATACTATTTCATTTCAGGCATCCAAATCTCAAAATCCAGCACTATAGAGAAGTAAAGGAACAGAATTTTCATCTTACCCAATAGTGAAAATATGGCCTTTGACCTACCTACATATACCAACATAAACATGTAGTTTCACTTTCTAATTATGTTGTCTCAGGAACCACCTTCTTCAAAATGTCTTCTAGAAACATCAGCAAGTACTCAGCCTACACATTCATCAAAGACAGACCAAGTATTTTAATTTGGCAAGGTTTCTTAGTGTGGATTACTACTAATAGCTCATAGTATAACACATTGTTTTAATTTTTTACATTTTCTTAACTTCCATGCTAATTAGTTTGCATTAAGGGAGAATCATTGCATTTCATAGGTGTTTGCATATTACAGCTAGAGGATTACTGAAGGCATACTAATAAAAATGTTGGAATGCTGTAGACTATGAAATCTTTCATTGTACCCATGATATAATTACAGTTCTTTTACATTTAATCCAAAGTAATCACTATAATTAGAAGTTATTGACTAACTTGTTATTTGCAATCTGAGATAGATTTTAAAGCTATGACCACTTTTCTTTACATCTTAGCACACTTATTTTGGTGTAGCAACTTTAGAAAATATAAACAAGATACAAATACAATTTACCTACAGGGTTTAAAGTTGGGTTTTGTTTGTAAATTTTTGTTCCACTAAAACAATTAAATTCTGAGTCTGGTGGCTAAATAGAATAACATAGGTGATATTAGATGATACAGAACTCTTTCCCCCTTTTCTCTAAATCCCTAATTCTCCTGCTTCTCTGTCTGAAATGCTGGGATTATAGGCAGGCATCACCATCTCAGACTTTTCCTTCTTTGAATTATTATTATTTGATTTTTTATTGTCTTACTATTGTAATCAGTTTGATTGTTACTGAGAAAGAATGCATGGTGGAAACAAGTTGAGGTAGAAATAATTTTCTTTGGCTTGTGTTGACAGTGATTTCAATTTATGGTTGCATAGCTCCTTGAGCTAGTGCTATGATGGAGGTGGAAATGCATGGAGAGCAGTTTCTTCCCCCAAGGCGAAGCACAAACAGAAGTAGAGACAGCTCAGTGGCCTGCTAACCACAATGGGGTCCAGATCCTGCTTTTATTACCTCCTAGTAATAACATTACTTTTTTAATCTATCTGATTAATCCATGCATTTGACCACAGCCATGTGATCTAATCATCTCTCCAAATGCTGTCATAGACTTGCCCAGAAGTGTTCCATACTAATCTCCTATGTACTTCTTAGAAGTCCCAAAATGCTAAGGCAAATGTGGACTATCACATACACACACACACATTAAAATCAAGCCCTCATAACAACCTGAGTCAAGACTGACTAAACCTTTTGAAATCCAATCACAACAACACATGTATAAAAGCTTTCATAGCAGAAAGATGAATTTATCAGAGAAAGAAGGTCTGCCTAATATCTGAATATTATATCTTTCTAGTTCTTTCTGGGTCTTCCCAGGCTTTGTTTCTGTCTATGTTCCAAGACCACACTGGTGTCATATGTACTTGAAACTATAAAGTAGCTGGGTTTGGAATTTTCATATACTTTTATGGATTGCTCTGCAGAGGAAGAAAAAAAATTAAACTAACGATAGGACAACAAAAGAGGCAAAAAGTTAAAGTATACACAATCTACTTTATATTTTTTAGAAATGTATTTAGAAATATAAATTACCACTAAGCATCTACAGGAAGAAGAACCAAGGCAAAATAGAACCTACTACTCCATGCCCAGTGCTTTGCTCTAGTTAGTTCGTAGGAAAATCTCTTCAATCGTGTGTATTTAAAGGTACCCTGGGTGTAGAGTGAACTCAAAAGGGATGCTGACTTCAGATTATAGACCTGCAAGCTTCAACAGAAAATAAATGGAAGTATTTTTTTTAATCTGAATTGTAAGTGGCAGAAAAAAGCACCACACATAAAGAAGAACATAAAGCTTAGGAAATGGGAATGAAATGGAGTTCTTGGATATTACACTGCTGTGCTTCCTTTGTGCTGAGAGAAATCAGCAGTCGGGAAAGAAAGGATCATTTGCCTTTTGCTGTCAGTCATCACCTGCAAGCCAAGAAGTAAACAGAGATGGATGCAGAATGCACACCAAATGGCAAGTAGTTTTAAGAAAAGGATGGAATTGCAGCCATTTCATTCAGCCATTTGATGGGAGGGGAAACAAACCTCCCAAGCACTTTCAAACCAGGGTAAAATGTATTCTACATACCAAAGACAGGGAATCGCCAGGAGAGTGCCAAAGGGAGCAGTAACAGACCACTGATCTGAATGAACTCCAGTTGTGTGCACTCATTCAGCACTCTAAAGAGGTGGCTTAAACCAGGAAACCATAAAAACAATGAGATTTCCACACAAAATTTGAGATTGAGAAAACATGTCTCATCTCCAGGAGAAAGCAATCCAATTACAAGTATTTAGATGAGTTCCTCCAGAAAGGTACACCACGAGAAATTATTTACCCCAAACAGGGCATAGTACTTCATAAAAATCAGACATTTATAACAGTAAAGAAATTAAATTTTCTCAATGAAATTTGTAATAAGTAGACATTATAGAATAAAGAACAAGAGATTGACATGCTGACATTATCTAATTGACATGTTCTGTAATAAACACACAATAAAATTCTTAAGTATGTACACATACCGCTAACACACACACACACACACACACACACACACACACACACACACACACACACATATTGACATCAGCATCCACAGACAAGGCAGAGAAAGTAGCACACACATCTTTGTTTTAACCACTTGGAACATAATAAAAATCCGTATCTTTTTCTCAGTAAAAAAGTTTTCAAAAGAGTGATGTAAGTTAGTGCATCATTAAAGTCAAGATAAAATAAAGATGGTATCACCAATCTAAATTCAAAATCACTTCTCTGAAACACCAAAAACAGTAGCATATTTTGTAACAACCTATAAAAATATGGTAGCTGTGTGCACAGGATTTAAAAAGTCTTTCCTGAGATCCAATGCTTGCTCTTAATTTAGTTTTCAAAGACTTTTCACAATCCATGATACTCCTCTGACAAGCCCCAAACCAGGCATTCTACCTGAAAAGCAATGAGTCTGAGCACACAAAAATTAAGCTTGATCCCAAATAGCCTGAAAGGATCACGTACACATCACTAAGCCCAGTATGTGAACTGACAGCCAAACACTCAATTATATGTCAGCTGCAACCAAGAAAACGTGGTTGGAAAAGAAAATAGAAAATAGCCTTAAAGATTTATTTATTTATTTCGGTTTTGGAGACACTAGCAAATCCAAGTTGCTCATTGTAATCCCCTGGGAAATAGCATCTTAGCTAAAAACAATCGAGTCCTGGCTTATCTAAAAGACAGAGATGTGGACCATCAAAATGTGCTAGAGGATAAGAACACTTGCTGCAGAGCCTGATGACTTGGATTTGATCCCTAGGACCCACACTGGGGCTTACAAGTTGTCCTCTGTACTCCACACATAGAACATGGCACCAGAAAGTAAATAAATACACGTAAAAGTTAATAGGGCAAACAAACAAAAGCAAAGAACGTGATGTTGTCCTTCCTCTTGGTTGCCCACCAGAGCTAATAGGTAATACCTAATTGCTGAAGATACCACACACCTTGGAGACAAGATGTAGAGAAAGCTGATTAGGGCTGAGCCAAAGCTTCCTTCCTGCTGCCTAACTTGAGCGGTGCCAAATGGTGCTGTGTAGGCTACTGGGCAGTAAAGGTATTATAGAGCTGTGAACTCTATAAATTACAATACCAACTTGCATGGGAGATGTACAATAGCACATACAGGAGGAGTAAGAGACCACTCTCTGATTGGATTTGAGGCCTGCTTCACAAGAGAGAATCCATGCCAGTACTCTAAACCTAGTTGTCTTAAAACTACAACTGAAGAACTTGGGGTCCAGGGTTTGGGGAGCAGGTCTATCAGTGCTTCGTAGCTAAATTGACATACCATGAAACTGCCTTCAAAATATCTGTTCAAATGGACAGACAAGGGGTCCTTTCAGGAATAATAAGAGGTGCCTTAGTTTGCAGTAAAAGTATGTGACTATGACACACATGTGCCTGCGCAAGGTCTTAAGGATGAAGAAGAGCTCAGTCTAAACCAGACATTTTTACCGCCTCCTTCAGACTCAGGGAGCCCTGCGGAAGAAAGAGGAGGAAGGAGTGTAGGAAGGCGAAGACAGTGAGAAGGGATGACGGATGCCATTTCTAAGTGTGGTAAGGCCATGGCATTTATAAACTCGCAACAGCTGTTCCTACTGGCACTGTGCCCACTGAACTCCAGCCAACCCAACAGTTAGCTGTGGTTTGGAAGGGTCCCATGACCCTCTCACTTACTGCTCAACTATTGGCAACCAACAGATTCTGGGAGAAGGAGAGGAATTGCATGCAGCTGTGTGCCCACTGGTGAGCCCACCAGGCTCTAATGAACATTTCCAAAACCAAGGTCACACAGACAGCCCTACTTAAACTCTGTGGGATGCAAAACAAATCATCAGTCATGAATATGGCAAAGAAATCTATAGGAATGAAGAAAGGCTGGCCAAGTTTGGAGGAAATAAGAGATAGTGTGTGGGTAGAGTAGCTAGATAGAATGCATGATATAAATGCATGTAATAGTCAAATAACAAGATCGTTTATCATAAAAGAGAGAAATATGATTATTTTGTGAAATTAACTTAATTAGATTAACTCTACAATCACTGCAATCTTTTCTGAATCAGGTATGCTTTATGGATAGTGTATAAGTTGTTCCCATCTTACTATATAAATATGAAGGCTTATCTGATGATAGAAATCATAGCATATCAGGGATGCTATGACTCAGGTGTGTCATATGCCCATACAAATACACAAAAAAATAAATGAATGATTGTTTTAATAACGTTACAGAAGCTGCAGCCACCTGTGAACAGCTCCAGTTCTGGGTTGTGAAGAGGCACGTCTGTCCAATCTAACCTTCTAGCATAAACTTCATTTGTGGCTGAAATAAAAGATATGTTAAGTGTGATGTCAGCAAAACTCCAGTAACTGTATCAAAATCCACTTCAATGCATAGTTAATGCAGGTATAACTTGAAAGTTAGTTCAGAGTTGATACAATCATGCATGTAACCTAACCCGTGTTCTTTTCCTCTGTCTTCATTTACAGCATTGTTGTTTGTGTCTGCTTCCTACACGTGTGACATAACTTTCTAGTTAAATGCACTTTCCACTGTCTCTCTATTTTAGTAACATTATGAATACCCAATGAGCTACACAGAGAATTCTCAACAGAAGAATCTCAAAGGACAGAAAGACATTTAAGAAATTGCTCAATATCCTTAGTAATGAGGGCAATGCAAATCAAAACGACTCTAAGATACCATCTTACACCTGTCAGAATGTCTAAGATCAAAAACACTGAAGACAGCTTATGTTGGAGAGGATGTGGAGCAAAGGGAACACTCCTCCACTTTTGGTGAGAATGCAATCTTATACAGCCACTTTGGAAATCAGGATGACAGTTTCTCAGAAAATTGGGAATCAATCTTCCTCAAGACTCAGCTATACCACTCTTGGGCATATACCCAAGGAATTCTCAGTCATACCACAAGAACACATGCTCAACTATGGTCATAGCAGCATTATTTGTAATATCTAGAACCTGGAAACAACCTAGAGGCTCTTCAACTGAAGAATGGATAAAGAAAATATGGCACATATACACAATGGAGTACTACTCAGCAGAGAAAAACAATGACATTATGAGGTTTGCAGACAAATGGACGGAACTAGAAAATATCATGCTGAGTGAGGTAATGCAGTCTCAGAAAAAGAAACATGGTATGTACTCACTCATAAGTGGATACTAGATATAAGGCAAAGGATAACCAGACTGCACCCCATAGCTCCAGGGAGGCTAACTAATAAGGAGGACCCTAAGAAGCATGCATGGATTGCCCAGCAATGGAGAAATCAATGAGATCTACATGATCAAACTGGGGGTGTGGAGGGATAATGGAGGGCAAGGGAAGGAGAATGAGAGCTTAGGGAAGTGGGAGGTTCAAGCTGGAATGGGAACAGAGTGGGAGAACAAGGAATGAGATACCATGATAAATGAGACACCATGGGAGTAGGGAGAAGCAGAATGCTAGGGAGGTTCCCAGGAATCCATAAGGATGACTCCACCATAGACTACTAGCAATAGTGGAGAGACTGCCTGAGCTGGCCTAGTCTGGTGATCAGATGGCTGACTACACTGTCATCATAGAACACTCATCCAGTGACTGATGGAAGAAGATTCAGCGATCCACAGCCAGGTCCCAGGATGAACTCCAGGTGTCCAATCAATGAGAGAGGAGGGTTTCTATGAGCAAGGATTATCGAGACCATGATTGGAAAATGTACAGACATCTAGCCAAACTAGTGCAAACACATAAACTATGGATCAATAGCTGAGGACCCCCCATGGTACTGGACTGGTCCCTCTGGATAAGCAAGATAGTTGTTTAGCTTGAACGGTTTAGGGGCCCTTCAGGCAGTGGGATCAGGACCTGTTCCTAGTGCATGAGCCAGCTTTTTGGAGCCTAGTGCCTATGGTGAGACACTTTTCGCAGCCTTGGTGCAGGGAGAAGGAGCTTCGACTTGCCTCAACTGAATGTACCAAGCTCTGCTGACTCCCCATGGGAGACCTTGCCTTGGAGGAGGTGGGAATAGGGGGTGGGTTGGGGGGAATGCTGTGGGGCAGGAGGAGGGAGGACAGGGGAATCTGTGCTTGGTATGTAAAATGAATAGAAAATCTCTTAATAAAATAAAATTTGATGCTAAAAACACCTTTAATAATGGAAAACGATGACTTCTCTTTTGTAGAATTGTATTTTAGAGATTATTCTTCCTCATGTATTTGTGTGAGGTATTAAAAAAATTGTTTTCATTCTTTTGTTTTTCTGAGTTCAAAGAAGTACACCCATTCTTCCAGCCTCTGAAGCTCAGTAAGAGTATTTTAGAAGTAAGATTCACAGAGACCTAAAATTAATCAGAAGGCTGACTTACATCTCCCTGAAAATCAACAGTGAGTATCTTCCCCCAAAGCCATTAAAATCTGGACCAACAATGAGTTCCTTGAACACCTGAAGCAGTTCCCCATTACACGTGGCTTTGCAGCAGGCTGGAATTGAAGTCTAACAACTACTGTGAGGGGAGAGTGGGTGCCTTCCATGACGGCACCTTCTGGAGTGCGACAGGTAAATACTTCTGTAGAGCTTAGAATCCAGTGCAATAATGAATTACCTAAGGGACACTAAGAATGCATTATTATTTCAAGTCCTTTTAACATATCTACCTCTAAATATTAAAATTTCACAACTCAGAAGCAAAAGTCAAAGGAAAATAAATGACTCAACCATAAAGATACCGATATTTTACTATTTCTTCATAAGAGTTGCCCAGTAACTATTGAGATTCATTAAAAATTCCTAACATAAACCATAAACTCTATTTTATACAAAAATGCATTATCACAGTGTCCAACTTCATTGCAATTATATCAAGGTATCTATTTCTTTTATTCCTTGAATTCAAATTTGTATATGAAAACTCAATGCAGCTCACAAAATTTTGATTAAAGGAAATGTAAAGTGTCTTTAGTTTTTCCTACTCTAGGACACAAACATGGCATAGCTTATTACCCATGAATTTCAATAAGTGGTGCAGAGACTTGTAAGTATCTGATGGCTCTTCATCTTGGCAGTGGGTTCAGTGAACAGCTGAAGGCTAAGCATCATGGACACACCCCCAATCTGTCTGGGAAGCAGATACAGCTGGAATATTGGCACTGGGGTGGTGCTAAAAGTTGTTTTGCTCCAAACACTGAACATTTTAAAACATCCATTAATAACCTAGGGCTGCAGTGAACTGAATGTTCACATCATTATTCTTGGTCTCCTGTGACCCTGCATCATTTTGCATGATGGGAATGGGAGAGTTTCTTAGCATTACTAACATGGTCAACTATTTATCAGAAATCACTTGGTTACCAACACGTTATCATTAGACTATTTGCATCCATAGTTTTATATTAATGTGTGCACAGCAGTGGGGCTTCTGATGATTAAGACCTGTTTCACAGTAAGAAGAGAAGCCTTTGATGCCAAGCCATGTAAAATGCTCAAAGATAAGCATGTGATTTAACTGTGTAGTTATCTTTTAAACTTGACTTCGGGATTTTTCCCAATAAACAAAGGTATGCAATTTAAAATCATACATTAAACTCACATGTCATATTCTTCTTTCAAAAATTACTAATATTTGCTGAAACTATTTCTACTGTGGTTTAACAATTTTCTTTTACAGAATTTGTTGAAGCTGTCTTCATTAATGAGATACACGTCTTGAGTTTGTCCAGCTGGTTTTCAGTCTTGCTTTGGTCCAGTATTTCCTCACTATGCTCCCTTCCCTGTGTTTTGGGATGGTAATGTATATCCTGTGCCATTATATGTTGAAAGTAGGTACTCTACTATATGATTTTGATTTTATAGGAGATTGCATTTACACTGCATCGCAGTAGAGACTTTCGACTTTCGACTTATAAATGAGTTTGAACTGTTGTAGAATATGGGAACTTTTGAAATCAGAATGAATGCATTTTTGCATTATGATATCGCTATAACCCTTTGGGAGCAAGGAAGTGGAATGTGGTAGTTTGAAAGAAAATGCCCTCCCCCCACAAAAGGAGTAGCATTATTAGGATATATGGCCTTGTTGGAATAGGTGTGGTCCTGTTGGAGGAAATCTGTCACTAGGGAGGCAGGCTTTGATGTCTCATATATGCTTAATCCATGCTCAGTGAGACAGTCTACTTCCTTTTGCCTGCATATCAATATGAAGCAGTTCCTTCTCTAGCACCACAGCTGCCTGCAGGACACCATGCTTCTGTCATGATGATAATGGACTAAACCTCTGAAACTGTAAGCTACCACCTTAGTTAAATATTTCCCTTCATAAGCGTTTCTGTGGTCACGGTGTCTCTTCATATCAATAGAAATCCTAACTAAGACAGTAAAGTAATGAAAGAATCAGTTAGTTTTTATGGTCCTTATGGTATAAATTAATCCATTTCAAATGTTTAACTTCTTGTGCTATAATACCTGTAGGAGACAATTTGGTGGCTAAAATAATTAAATTTAAAGAAAGTAGATGATCCATAGGATCCACAAATGTTTCTTTTAGTCTGGATTCAAATAACTGGAGTTCTTTCCTTGCCTCTCAAGATAGTATTTGAGGACTAACTGACACACCTCTTCATCTAAAGTTTTACATAGATTGGTTAGGGCACTGATTTTCATGAAATTACACTGCAAATACCCAGTTCATCTCCTAAATCCAGGGAGGAGTTGGGAAAATGAATTCCTTTTCCCTGCAATGCCCTCTCTAGCTTGCCTAGGTTGAAAACTTAGCATTTCCATAGGCTCTCCTAAATCCTCATCTGGAGGTGGGGGGATTTAGGATTAGATTGATTATCAAATTTCTCACCCAATCCTTTATGATCATTTTCAGGCTACGAAGGATACATATCTAAAGGAGACTCCAGTAAGGAAGCTGAGGGAACCCTCACCAGCATAGTTATCAGTAGCAGTGTATTTACTTTTGATTTTGCCTGAATGGGGAAAACCTTTTATTTTCTTCTTTCAATAATTTTAAAGTTTGTCAGCCAGTTTATATTCATTCAAGGAATTAGGCATCTCTTCCTCATGATGAATATCCTCCTTATCATCCCTAAGCATTTTGATAACAGTCGAACTCAATGCCCTCTTGACCCAAAATTGAATGGGGATCTTTTCCCCTTATTTATACGCCTTTTCTATACTATTTTTTTTAACTCTGTCCCATACTATTTACACTTTCTTCTTCTGAAAAACAGAGGTTATAATCACAAACAATTTGTTAACAACTGTAACTTTAATACGTGTGCTCCCACTCTCTTTTAAAAATGAAGCACAAACTCAAAATATGGCAAAGGATTCCCTCCTTTCTACTGAATTATACTCACCCATCTCCCCCTGTGAGGGTCCTCACTCTCTTATCTTGTAACCAACTTCAGGTCCCTGAACTTATGGTGCCTGTAGCAGGAATCTTAGATGGTCTTATTAATAAGATCGAACCTGAGCTAGGTATTGGGGTGAATGCTGGAAGATCAGAGAGACAGAACAAGCCACAGCTACCTTACCTTGCTAGTTCCTCAGCTGATCCTGTTTCCTCAGACTGGAAGCCTCTGTGTCCTCATCTCAATGGCTTTCAGCTGAACTGTGTTGCTCACAGCCTGAATGCTTAAGCAGCCAAATGCTTCTTGTTTCCGGTCTTCATGCCTTATATATCTTTCTGGTTTTGCCATCACTCCCTGGGATTAAAGGCTCACTTCTTGGGATTAAAGGCACATGTCACCATGCCTTGCTGTTTCCAGTGTGGCCTTGAACTCACAGAAATCCAGGCAAATTTCTGCGTCAGGAATGCTAGGATTAAAGGTGTGAGTGCCAGCCGGGCGGTGGTGGCTCACGCCTTTAATTCCAGCAGGCGTGTCTCTGTGAGTTTGAGGCCAGCCTGGTCTACCAAGTGAGTTCCAGGAAAGGCACAAAGCTACACAGAGAAACCCTGTCTCAAAAAAAAAAAAAAAAAAAAAGGTGTGAGTGCCACCATTTTCTGGCCTCTGTATCTAGTGGCTGTTCTGTTCTCTGACCCCAGATAAGTTTATTAGGGTGCACAATATTTGGGAGGGACACAATACCACCACAGATGCCACTTGTTTACTGCTCTTGTTGACAGTGGGGCCTGGAAGAATGGAGCTGATAAATGAAGCAGACTAAAATCTCATGCAGTAACCAACTTTCTTCGGAGCATCAGGCAATTTATGCCATCACAAGAATAAGCTACAGGTGGTGGACAAGCCACACGTGATGGGCGAGCTGCACTTGACAGAACCATGTCTTTTCTATAGAGGCATATAAACAAGTAATAATAACCAGCTGGACTGACTAATCTGAAGTACACGCAGTCCTATGCAGTATACCCGAGAGGGCCATGAAAATACATTCCAAGAACAATTCCATGGTTTTGAAGAAGCTGAGGTCACAAGACTCTTATTTTCCTGGAGTTTTCTCACAAGCACTCAGAATTCTCCTCACACGAAGTTATTCTTGGACCATGTTCTGACAGTTACTATTTCCCATATAGAGTCAAAGAGCTTCCAACAAAAAGGAAGTGCCATAGTTAAAGCTGCCAGTGTTGTTCACTGGTATTTGTTCATTCAGTCATTCATTAACTATTTTTTATAATATAAGGACTATGTTTTTTATTTTACTTTTGAAAATTTTAATAAAATTTAAATTAATATAATTTAATGTCATTTCTCCCTTATCTTTCTTCCCTTCAAAGCCTCCAATATATTTCTCCTTGCTGTCTTTGAAATACATAACCTCTTTTTCATTAATTATTGTTACATACATATATGTTGTATATACATATATTCCTAAATATAAACTGTTCAGTGTGTATAATATTTTTTATTTATGTTATTAAGTCTGAGTATTTGTTATTGGATAACAAATAAGTGTGCCTTCCCTAGAAAAGAGTGTTTATCTGTTCTCAGCATTCCTTAGTTGCCTTTTGTGGGGTTAATGCCTTCTGGGCTTCTCCTCACCCACTGTGGCATATCTCTTGATGTCATCCTTGTTCAGCTCATGTTTGACAGTCATGATGATGAGGATTTATGGGTGTACCCTCTGACATTACTAAGAAACATGATCTTACAGCAAACTAGTTCTTATTTGTTATTTTTGGAAGACCTCTTTCCATTCTCAGTGAAAAAGAATCAAGCTATGAACAATAACATTAATATATTTTGATAGTTTAAGGCTTTTCCTAATAGAAGATAAATTAATTTTTAACAAAGATTAAAAAATACCTCAAACTTAGAATTTGGGACGTTTTTTATATTGCTTAAAGCCATCATCTACATGAGGAGGTAAAAGCCTACATCCATTGCCAACAGTGTCAGAGACTATTGAACTCCCAGAACAAAGCAAGGCTGTAAAGAACTAAAATGTTATGACTCAGTTTCCAAACTTACAAGCCTAGGAAATTTTGCATCACTTCTCTGTATTTCGTTGGGCACATAGAAAAGCATTTGCTTGATCCCTGACTCACTGATACACCATGGTCACTGGACAATGTACCTTTTCTAAAAGAGTGAGTAAATGGGCCTGGTGCATTCTTTATTTAGGAGAAAATGTGGAATCACTAAGACAAGAGCCATGTCTGAGAAATTTACCTTTTCAGGAACATGAATTTGAACTTAAAACAAATGCAAATGGAAAGAGAAGAAAGAGTGGAACAAGTCGATCAATGTGCTTGCTTTGTGAACCCTGCCATCCTTAACCACTGGCAGACAGAATTTCATGTTTGAAGATCAAATGAAACTTTTCAATGTCACAACAAAAATGTTATCTAGAAAAAACACAATTGTCATTTCCAAAAGTCAAAGATACTACCATATACCATAAATAGGGATGATGTACAGAAGTCTAATAAAAATGAAATTTAGAATGTTGCTTTATTTATATGGGTTTGGCTTACAACCACACTACTTAACTAACTAAAACGTATTACACAAAGTTTTCTATCTCTCATGACAATTTCCCCGTGTCAGGGATAATATTTTGAAGCTTATGGTCTTTAATGACTTGTCTTAAATTTGGAAAGTCCATCAATATCTAAAGAGGATAGTCATAGTCGCAAAGGTATGAGAATTAAAAATTAAATTTCTAATTAACATCAAAGGTAGATTTAGAAGGAAGATGCAGTAAAACTTTGATTAACAGGAGCCCATAGCCAAAGCTTCAATTAATCAAGATTTTCCTTAACTTCAAAAGGAAAAATACATTATAAGAAAATGAACCAATATTAATGGCTTAGTGAAAGCATAATTTTAGAATAAATTTTGCCTTCTCCATTATGTATTGTTTAAGAATGAGATAGCCCTCTTATAGCATTAAAAACCTTAGTCTTCAAGTTCTTAAAGCATCTAAAATGCAGGCAATCATCAATTCTCAATTCAATTTCAAACAATGATGCCTATTTCACCTTTGTTAATGTTGATTAGCTGAACTAAGAAATGAACACCATCTAGACATAAGTGTTCTCAGAATAACAGGCTCAATAATCCCCTGATTGCTGAAATGCAAAATTAATGTGAAATTATCTGGACACACTTTCATTAATTACACATTCAATGGTAAAATAACATTTTTAAGTCTTGAGAACCTTTCCATGCAGAGATAAGGAATTCATTGACCTTTGTTAAAGCTATTTATATAGAAGAACTAATTAGGTATAGAGCATAAGATAGTGGATTTATTGCTTTGTTCAAAAAGGTGGGAATGTAGACCTACCTGCAACCTTGTACATGTGCTGATTTAAAAGAGACAAAAGACTTAAGAGTTATGGTGACCACAGAGATTAAGAAATGGAGGGTTTGGGTTTTCCTAGGAGCCAAGAAAGTACCACGGAACTCTGAGCACTCTAAGCAGAAGGCTTCAGAAGTGGATTACCAGTTGAGGATCACTTAATATCTTTTCTAAGTTGTCTATGTTGGTAAAGAATAAGGAATTAAGACATACAAGGAAAGCGTATCTTAGATGGATGAATAGAAACAAAAACAAGGAATCAGCAACAAGATACACATTATGAGAATTCTGATTTTAAAAAAAACTGAAGAAATGAATATTTTAATGGGCTTTGAAATTATCTTTGATGGAGTCATAAGAGAAGGCACTGTAGGCTATAAAGGGAAGGAGATTGAATAGTTTAAAAGTATCTCCCCTGTAGCTGTCCCATAGGTATGCTGATTAATAGAGCTCACCATGTTCAACATTCTCTGTACATATTTTATATACCCCCTTTGCAGTAGAATTACCATTTTAAAAAATTAGCCCAACCTTTTCACTTATGTATTAAATTCCATTTCCCCCTGTCTCCTCTATTATTTTTCCACTGTGTATCCATCCTTTGCATAACACATGAAAAAATAGTCCATTTTTTGTTTTTAAGAAACAAAACAACCCTGTGAGTTCCTCTTAGAATATGAAAATCTATGAAAATGCACAGATCATTCCTGGTCCTTCAACCAGGATAGGCAAAGAAATCTTGACACAGCATTCAGCTCTTACTCTGTTGACTCAACAATGGTCTTAGTATACAAGAAAGTATATTTGCTTGGGTTTTTGTTGTTGTTTTCCTATCCCTCATTTCTTCTTTTTGATGTGTTCTTCAATCCCTAGCTTCCTACTACTAGATGATCTTCAGTGTTTAGTTCTTGGACCTCACTTCAGGCTTAGTCCTCAGAAAACAGACACCGAGATAGAGTATTCACAAAGAAGAGTTTTGGACTAACCCCAATAGTCACCAAAGGAAACCTTGGTGTTAGTCCAAAACAAAAGAGAGAAAGCATCAATATTGGGCCATGGGAGATAAGGGCCTGCAGTGCAGATTTAGGCCCCCATGAGGATAAAAAGTGACCAGCACAGCACGTAAGGTGCATCTTTACACTTCTATCTGCATCACTGATTGGACTCAGCCTAGTGAGGGCAGTGCAGGAAACCCCTGCAGACGATCAGATGCTGAAAGCAGTGCCAGCACTTGTCGGATCTAAACTGCTCAATCTTCCCTAGCTGTGCGCTAGCTCCTTATTTTGTTCATCCTTGTGGATTTGTTCCAACAAGTACATGAAGTATTTTATGTTCATGGCCAAACCCAAGCAGATGTAATACCTATGACAGAATGTACTCAAGCTAAGCTCCTTGTGTGCTTCCTCAGCATGCCCCTGGCACAGATTTTCCTATATCAATTAGCTACTATGGTTAAGTTGGAAAAATATATTTGTATATATTTTTTAAAGTTTTCTTCCCTTTTCTCCCTGTGGAGATGCTATTTTCCTCTTGCCCTTTACGTATAACATATATACCAAATGCACTGAATTTACTTGTGGAAGTATAGACTATTCTCCTAACCCAACCTTGACTTTCAAAGTGAAGTATCCGAATTTGTTGTGAACTTGGTAAGAGGAAGTTAGGCTAGCTGTGCTCTGCATAAAAGACTGCTTCTCGGAACAATTCGATAGAGTAGTAATGAAATGAAATTCATTGAGTTAAGAGTCAGGCAGAGTTCAGCTTGTCTGGCTGACAGAGAACGGAACACAGTGTCTCCACCAGCAGGAGAGGCACATCCAGTAGGAGCAGTAAAATTCACAGGCTTTGTAGCCCTGGGAGGCTCATTGTCATCCAGGCAGCACATTGCATCTCAGACATTATATCACTCTACCCAGATTATCTGATCCTAGCCACAGTCACTGAAATATGCAGACCTCAGAGAAACTGCAGGTTCAGTTTCACAGTGCTAACATTGAGCAAATATTACAATATAGCAGCACAAACATTTTGGTTCTCACTACATATACAGCGTATACATAATCTATCAACTCTACAGTGGCATTATATACAAAAAAAAGTCATTTAATTACAAATACATTTTATTGTCGAAACATTCAGTGATTACCTGAGATGTTAGAAAAACAGTACTAATAGACTTACTAAATCCAGACCTGCGACATACTTGTACTGTGTAAAAAAGACAGTATCTACAAAGTTCTTTAAAGCAAAGTATGAAATCAAGGTTTGTCTACCCCGAGGTAACTAAACACAATGAAATGGTCACAATGATCTTGGGAGAACTAAAGTCACCTAATGTCATTCCCCTGCTTCACACCCTACCAGCCTTTCTTATTTTGCTCAAAATGAGAGTCAAAGTTCCATCCTAGACTCAAAAGCCTGAGGTTGTGTGGCTGCTGAAGTACCTGACTCTCTCCATCACTCCTTTTTGTTAGCCATCCTGACGGTCTCTGTATTGGGAACATGTCAAAGAGTCAGACCTCTGTGAGGAATCTGCTCTTGTGCTTGCTCTGGTCTGAGTGTTTTACCCCTGGAACTCTGCTCACTCATTCACTTCTTTTGGAATCTCTATTCATGTATTATTTCTATTCTTTAAACCCTTTTTCCTCCTTTTTGTTTATTATATTTGTGTTTTAATTTTACACATCAGCCATGGGTTCCCCTGTCCTCCGCCGTCCTACCCCTGCCCCCACCTTTCCCCCATCCCCTCCCCTCCATTCTCATCTCCTCCAGGGCCAAGACTCCCCTGGGGATTCATTTAAACCTGGTGGATTCAGTACAGGCAGGTCCAGTCCCCTCCTTCCAGGCTGAGCAAAGTGTCCCTGTGTAATCCCAAGGTTCCAAACAGCCAGCTCATGCACTAAGGAAACCTTTTAAAATATTCTATATGATCTCATTCTGCATACATTATCTTCTCTGCCACACATTTCACCATAGTAGAAATATAACAAAATGTATGTTCTATTAGTTGCTCATTAGTCTGTTTAAAAATGTAAGAGACCTGTTAGCAAATATTTATTTTTACTTCATTAGGTGTTTATATTTACCCCCAGATCTATCTAAAACAGATATTTAGAAATTTTAGACACATAATCGGTATTATTTTTTAATAAAATGAATAAGTAGGCTTGTCCTTGATTCACTGTTTAACTAGCCTACTGTGTCAATATGTTTACTGGGGTTACTTACAGGAATTAGGTGAGAGGTGATGAACAGGAGTATAGGTAACATAATGGCATCTACATCACCAGAAAACCCATGCCAACATGTGCACTTGCTGAGGAAAGCTGTATCCATGAAGATGCCTGCTCATCATAGACAACTAGACAGGCCAGAGCCTCCCCTCTTCTGAGCAACAGTAACTGCTCAGATGACATTGGGAAAATCCTATGGAAAGTATGTTGCAGAATCTCCTTAGCCGGCTAAGTTTTGTCAGCTGAACCATGAGGTATGTTGTACATCGGAGGAAATAACTAGACAACACCATGGCTTATAATATATATGTTAAAATACATAGATTGAATGTAGATAAATGATAAAATATAAAACCTTCACAAGAATTCCAGATAGTATGCTTTTGGCTGCAGAAATGTCAAAGTACACTCATGTATTTCTATGGAGATAACACCAATGAGATATTTTGAATCATTTTATTGAAATATTATTTCCATAATTGAGTTTTTAATAAACAAATTTAAGAGGTATAAAACTGAAAATGTGTTATTTCTAGTAAAGCAAACTTAGGAAAAAGTACAAACTAGAGAACCCAATGGAGCCAGAAGTTAACGGTAGTCCAGAGACCTGCGGAGCAGTTGTGCATGAGTGAAGCCACAGGAAAACTTCAGGGAAGTGCAGATGCCTCCATCTGTCTTACAGTGCTGCCCAGGAACAGCACTGACACAGAATAAATGTAGTAAAAAGAAAAAGATTCAGGAGTGAGAATAGATTGCAGGTGATAAAAACGCATATAAATAGTAGGTCGAATTCCCTCTGTATTCAGAGTAACTCTTACACTTTTACAGTCTTAGTGGAGATTAACAACCTGGCAAAAGCCTGTACTGGACAGTAAAACCCATGGAGCGAGCAGCCATGATTACATTATTCATTGCTATGTACCAGTACCTGTCACATAGAACTCAGCTTCCATCTATTTTGTCAATGGATGGATTATCTCAGAGATTCTCAACTTTTCTTTTTTTATACAATTATTGTTTTCTTTTATATTTTTTGAGAGTTTCATGCATAAGTACTGAATTTACATCATTTCCATTCTACTGAGTCTCTTCTCCAGCTCTGCTCATGTTCCCTACCCTCTATCAAATTAATGACCTCTCTTTTAGGTGTGTGTGTGTGTGTGTGTGTGTGTGTGTGTGTGTGTGTGTGAGAGAGAGAGAGAGAGAGGTGTGTGTGTATGTATGTGTGAGGCGTGTGTGTGTGTGTGTGTGTGTGTGTATGTATGTGTGTATGTGGTGTGTGTGTGTGTGTGTGTGTGTGTGTGTGTAAATACAACCTGCTGAGTTGTTTTAGTGTTGCTGATATGCATATGTGTTTAGGATTGACCATTTGGAAAGGAATTACCTATCAGGGGTTTCCGTTGTGAAAAAGATTGATTCGCACTCTCTTAGCTGCCATTAATCGCCTGTAGCTCTAAGTTTTTATTATGCTTTTCATTATTTAAAATAATTTCAAATTTAAAGACATTTTGATCATATTCTACCCTCCCTCATGTCCTTCCAAATCCTCTCCCCTCTCCCTACCCAGCCAACTTAACTTCTTTCTGAAAAAAGAAACAATAACCCAATAAAAAACAACCTCCCCCCCCAAAAAAAAACAAGGAAACAAAATAAAATCACATCCCCAAAGAAAAAAAATAAAAACTGTTACTAAATAAAAACACACATTAAAAAAAATAAAACCTGTGGAGTCTAATTATGTGTGGGTGAATGGCTCCTGGACATGGGGCATGTCCCTAAGAGGTTGATAACCCAGTATCACTCTTGGAGAAAATTGATTTTCCCTATTCCAATAGGTCTAAGTGAAAGTTCAGTTGTTAACCTTTACCCAGTGCCTAGGTTTTCATTCATTCATTTATTTTTTAATATAACAAAATAAAATATAATTAATATAAACCAATAATTATCACATAGAACTTGGACAAAGTCAAAGCATCAGAAGCAAAAGAGCCCGAGCAAAGGCTACCAAGTTAAGGATCAAGTGAATCAAAGACCCACTCATTCACATGGTCAAGAATCCCATAAAACCACTAATCTGGAAGTCATAACATATTCTCTTGGGACCTGGTGCACACCACTGGAGGCTCTGTGCATGCCACTTCAGTCTCTGTGAGTTCATGTGAGCTTTGGTCATGCTGCTATAAAGGGTCTTGGTGTTTTACTTTTTGGTTTTGTTTTGAATGTGCTTTTGTTTTGGGGTGTGTGTGTGTGTGTGTGTGTGTGTGTGTGTGTGTGTCCTTCATTACCTCTGGCTCTTACACTCTTTCTGCCTCTTTTTCTGTAGAATTTCCTGATCTTTGAAGGGAAGAATTTGATGAAAATTTCCCATTTAGGGTTGAGTGTTACAAGGTTCTACTTTCTACCTGATGTCTTTGCCTGTAGCTCTTTATGTAGGAGTGGAACAACATTCTTGTTTTTCAGTGATTTAAAGTCTCACTAATTTACCAATACCTCTTTAACCAAACAAAGAAGAAAAAATTAAAAGAAAAAAAAAACTTACAGCTAACAGCTTTGTTTAATAAATAATAAGGAACCCAAAGACTTCACATTCTAAGTAGATTTCCAACATATGAGGTGGGGACATCACAAATATTCAGACAATACCAACATTTTAGACATCTTGCAAATGTCTTGTTCACTTTATACCAATCTCTAACACAAATTTTTTTTGTTTTAAAAATTCTAGGAACTACTGCAAAAGAATTACAAAGAGTTGGTCAGGTTTGGATTAAAGGTGCAAAGAAGAATGAAAAATATAACTAAACTAAAACAAAAACAATATATGATTGATTTAATTTTAAAATCAAGAGGGATACTTTAAAGAAAGCAAATGTGTTGATAAAAATCCTGAGCATCCTCTCTAGTTTGGCCTTACTCATTTCTCGTGTTCTTAGTCTCCTACTATGCAATTCTCTAGATGTTAAGATAATTAATGTGGGCCATGTATAATCCCTGTAGGACTAGAAGGGGATAGGGAACTGGTGGACATGAATACAAAACTCTGACTACAGCTGTCTCTCTTAGGGAATATGGGAATCCTTTGCCTCTAACTCAGGTACTGGGATGATGGTTGCTTCTGGCATCCAGGACACTATAAGAAGCTTACTCCTCAGTTTCCAAGAGGACAGAATCTTAGACCTTGACGATATTGACAAATTTGAAAACATGCTTTTCTCAAGCTTTCATAAAACTGAAAGAAGCTAGCAAATCTAAAGTGGGTTATTCTATTTTGTTTGGCTTGTGTCACAGTTGTGTTTAAAGTTAGTAATTATAACAGTGTTGTTTATCAACAAAAGACTCCCATGTGAATACATGTACTTCTTCCAATATGCAAATTTGCATTATACTTATGAATGCTCTAAGAAGTTATTTGGCCATTAGACTGATAAAGAATGGAATGAAAATAAGCAATGCTATTTTTAAAAATCACTTGTTTGTAGTACTAGACATAACTTTCTTCCAGTTCAATGGGACTTACGTCTAACTAGACAGCTGTTGGTTACCACCTAGTAACACTTTTGCACCTTTATGGATCTCCTGCCCTGATGGTCATTGTGTGGTTCATAGGTGTTGCAAGTGTGTAAGACTGTCAATTGCTGCCCGCCATTGGCAGCTTATATAATATTTTCTAGTACCGTAGAAGCTACACTATCCTAGAAAACCACAGCTGGACATGATGCAGAGATCAAAGGATAGTAAGGAGCCTAGCCTTCCTGGATACATGGACTTCATAGCTTCTGCATCTGTGGCTCAGGTAACATTAGAGACGAGGGAACATAAAGATTATAAGAGCCATAATACCAAGAAAGTCTGCCATGAAACAGTCTCTCCTAGAAAAGGCTGCATAAGCAAGACCAGACCTACAGCTAGCTAATGCCAAAAGAGAAAATCTCATGGGGTCTTACACCTAGAAAGAAAACTGAGGCAACTAATGACTGCCAGGAGGAAGAAAATTGGCCTCCACCAGGAATGAGCCCCTGTGGTGGTTTGAAAGAAAATGACCTCCAAAGGCAGTAACACTATTAGGAAGTGAGACCTTGATGCGGTAGGTGTGGCCTTATTGGAGGAAGTATGTCAGTGTGGCGGTGGGCTTTGCGGTCCCTTTTGCTTAAACATCCCTCAGTGTGACACTCAGTTCCACTTCCTGTTGCCTGTAACATGTAGAATTCTTCAGCACCATGTGCCACCATGATGATAATGGACTGAACCTCTGAAATGGTAAGCCACCACCAAAATTAAATATATTCCTTTATAAGAGTTGTCATGGTCATTGTGTGTCTTCACAACAATAGAAACTTTAACTATTACAGCCCTGTTCTTGATTATTCAATAGAACATGGTCAGTTCTGAACCTCATAAACATAAACAACTAAACAAAGCCAACAGGTTGTATTTATATATTTTTACATACATATATACATACATACATACATATATACATACACACTCACACACACACAGAAACACACACACACAGAGAACAAAACAACAATAAAAAAGAGATTGTCAGTTTGTGAGTTGGATATATAGGGTTTGAGGAGGGAACTCTGGAGGTGCTAAGGAGAGGAAAGGAAAGGGCAAAGTGATGGAATTCTATTTTAACATAAAATATATAAAATAATTTGTGTGTTTTACTTTCTTTTTTTTTTCAATGTGAAGTTGAATTGGCAAATGATGTGCACTATCAGCTTCAATATTTCATACAAATAACTTGGTGTCCTAAAATTTATTTAAACCCTTTTCTGATCTAGGGAACAAATATTACATAGATATTCAAAAATAGCTCTCCTTAAAAGACAAGAAATTCAAAACCAAGGCTTTCCAAAACTCTCTGACAACTACCTTTAAGGAGCACAAGTTACAAAGGACAGCATTCCTTATCTAATGGATTTTTATAGTTATATGATGAAGATCGCATACTATTATAAACTAAGCTGCCACCCAAACCATTAGTATTATTAAACCTATTATCAAATAGAAAAATGCTGATCTTTAACAACTCAACAAAACACAGCTCCTGTATCTAAGATATTGGCTTCCATAAAACATTAAATACATAATATATACTTAAATACATATATCAGTCATTATTGACAAACTACTGGTAGAGATCCTGTGTGGGCTATATAACGACTGAGTGATTCAGCCACTTCAGACTTAGTCTATCATTTTCATCAGTATTGTCTAGAGAATAAGGCATAAAGAAAAGCAGCTGAACTAGCTTGGCTGAATAAACCTGTGTTGACAACATATATCTCAACAGTTAGTGTCCTTTCATCCTACTCTAACAGACACAGCATTGTTTTTGTTCTTGATTTGTTTTGTTGTTGCTTGATTTAGAAACAGATATTCTACAATTGTTTTTTTTAGGTATTATGTATTTATCAGGATCCTCCCACACAAAGACATACAGTATAACACACACACACACACACACACACACACACACACACACACACACACACACACCAGGTTTTTATAAAACATATCTAAATAAATTGTTATACATACCTTAGCTACTTTTCTATTACTTAGCTACTTTTCTATTATTGTGAAGAGATGTCATGACCAGAGTGCTACAGTGAGGAATTAATTTCCATAATAATGGAAATGCCAAGGTCTCCAATGTGAGTCAGCACTTAGTGTGTGCCAGGATACTTATGGTTTTATTCCTATCAGACAGCCATAATTTTACATGTCAAGAAGACTTGGTGTTTCTGATTGAGTTTCAATATACTTCCTTATTCTAAGTTAGGTGACCTTTTCATTCTGTTTGGACTTTCACTGATTGGGTGGTGCTGCCTTACCAGGAATAAAAGTAAACATACATGAATGCACACATCCATACACACACATATGTGTGTAACAATAATAATAAAAGAAAAAAAGACTACCAGCTGGAGGCGGGGTATGGGAGAAGAGTTTGGACAGTACCTGGGAAGGACTTGATAGAAAAAATGAGGGAAGATGATAATATAATTTTATTCTAATTAATCAACTGAATCTACCAATCTGGGCTGAATCTCCAGGGGAGACCTTGCCTTGGAGGAGATGAGAATTGGGGATAGACTGGGGAGTGGAAGGAGGAGGACAGGAGAATCAGTGGCTGAATTGTAAAATTAAACTAATTATAAAATAAAAATATTTATAAAATAAAAATTAAAATAAACAAAGGAAAATAATCACATAGAGTCTCAGAATAATATCCTGTAGCATAACTGCCCATATTTCACTATACTGAAAAACCTCAAAATATTTTTAAAAATTATCTTTGAGAAGTAGCCTCTATGGAAATTTCTGTATCTAAATTTTGCTAAAATCTTCCTTATGAATTATCAATAATCCAGCCATGCATGTGCATGGCTGAGTGGCATCATTTCAGATTATGGAAGAGGCTGAGCTAGTCTCTGACCTCATCCTCACTTTATTCATTTTCCCAAAATACTCAAATATAAGGAACAGTAGTTACATCATAAAAAGTGTTGTCTTTAGAGTCCCTGTTTTTCTTATTTATAATATTTACTCTTATTTTACTTACTATTGTTCTTTTTCTTTCATTTTTAATTTAACTTGTTTTACTTTTACACATACTATAAATTACAGTATTTTATAAACTATCTCTAGATCTAATTTGGCCAAAACTTATTTCATGTTTTGTGATCAATAGGTTAATGTGTGTTTCTCTTTTGTTTGAGAAACTGAAGTGTGACTCCTTCACATCATGCAGATTAATTACAATTCCCAGAATTTCTTTTATTTATTTAGGCTTCAAAAACAATAAAGGACATATTGAACTCCTTAAATTTCAAATATTTTTTCTTAATTTTATTCATTTATTGGAGCATTATACACAATATAGGGAGTTGTCTTTATGTTGGCCTCAGTGACTTGGATGTCTCTAGGTCAGAAGCTTAGAATCCCAGCTGCTCTTAGCTGGCTGAGGCAAACAGTATGACCTGGAAGGAGCTTGTGAGGAAGAGGTCACTCTCAGAAGACTGAATGCATGGGCTCACTCTCCTAAGTAATAGCTACCCAGATTTTATAAGATTACTAAAGACCAGTAGAATGAATATTGAAAGTTTAGACAAATTATAGCAGAAGTCAGTGAAAATGCAAAAGGTACTTTTCAATGTTATTCTTGCTTATTGTGAACAAATTCGATGTTATTTTTATTGAGGATAACACTTACCAGCACAGACATTTAATATTAATATTAATATTAATATCCCTACCTAGTCTTTAATGTTATTTAAGTATCTAGGACCCTCCAAATCTAACTAAAACATGGAGACATTGTCCCATTTCTGACCAAGACAGGATAAATTTATTAGATGTTCTTTCATTTCTCTCTCCCTCTCCCTCCTCCCTCTCCCTGCCCTTCTCCGTCACCTTTTAGATATCCAGTATATAAAGAATTCAGATGTCACATTGCCTCCACCCCGCCCATGTTACTCTGCAGAAGAAGGCTTGTTTTTCTAAAAGGAAATCATGTTTCCATTTCCTCTCATTTTAAACATATTTTGGGAAAGAAAGCCCAAAGATAATGGGAACTTTGTGGTCAGCTGTACATTAAAATACTACCTGCCTGTTTGAGGTTTTATTATTGATCAAAAGTTGTGTTTTCTTATGCAGTATTTTTGATCATTTTATGTCATTTTCGAGCACTGTATTATCCCCCTGAGCATTAGTTACCCACTACTTCCAGCACATCATCTTATTCCTGGAGATATTTCCCAAATACATTTTTCCATTACAATGATTTCAATCCACCCTCTTAGCCGCGTGCATAAGAGCTTTTGCACTGTCTCATTTGGTTGGGTTCCACACACATATCACCCACCCCCGCTGTCTTCACCCTAGTCACCACCCTCAAAATCAGAGACATTCCTTGAATATTAGCTTCCTGATGCTCACCAGGCATCGGAGGTAGATTTCTCTCTCTTTTATCTCATTTTATTCTGTTTCTATACTACACACTATTGATTCAAATTAAAAGGCATGATCAATGTTTCAGGACAGTGTATACTTGGCAACACTTGTAAATATTATCAATTTCTTGGTATTTCACATTGGGATTCTTCAGTACATGGTACTCTACATGGCAAATACAGTAATGAAGGACAGTTTAAAGAAATTTATTTTTGAAAAAGAAAGAGAAAAGTTAAAATTTAGACCAAATCATGCATTTTTCAGAAAACTTACAGGTAAGTTTTGGGGTTTTCTTTGTTGTTATCTGTTTGTTTATTTTTGAGATTATGTTTTAATTACATTTTTTCTATTCCATTTCCTCCCCTATACCACTTCCTACACTCCTTCAAATTCATGCTTCTTTTTTTCATAAATTGTTATTGCATCTGTATATATACTTGTATATATATATATCTATATCTATATATATATATTCCCAAATATAGTACTAAAATAATATTTAACTTAAAATTTTTAAGTGATATGAATTTTCAAATATCTGAGATAATTTTTCACAGTTATGTGCTCATCTTCCCTGGACAGTTACACTGGCTAAACATAGTTTTCATCTTTTACAGTTGACCCTCAAGAAGTATACACAACAGCATGAACACATCTTGGCCTTTGAGCAAATGAGTTTGGCTTACCTGTTCACTTTTCTGAGGTTAAGTTCCAAAGAACTGTGAAGATTCCCAGTGGCTCTTGAAAAGTGGGGAATGGAAAATTAAATAATATATATTTAATTTATATAATATATAAATATTATATTATAGATTATATATAAATAAAATATATGAGTAACAGTATAACAGATGAGGGGATATTTTATACTACCACTTAGTCAGGTTTGTAAATTACAGAAGATAATGATATTAAACACAGAAAAAGCTTATTATTGTTGTTGCACATATATATTTGCATGCACTCTAAAAACATATCTTTATACCCACAGATAAGTGTAGCTCTCACACCTCATCAAAGAGTCTTCTCTTTGCAGGAGGTGAAAACCCTCAATTTTCTAAAATTCAGAGGACAAGTGATTGTGTGATGCCCAACTCTAATGGTTTAATCTACAACACAGCTAATGCACCTAAGACTTGGGGCACATCACAGAAGAGAGAACAGACAGCTTGTAAGGAACAGAGGACCAGGAATCCTTCTGGTATGTACAGGGAAGAGGCCATCATTTTTAATTATTGCCATTATCATTGTTATCTTTGTTACTAATAGCTTGGAAAATTCAGTGAGAATATATAGCTGCAGTGATCTATTTCCCTGTCTGAATCAATAGACGAGATGTTTGTGTCCCTCTACAACTTTTATATTGAAATCCAATTCTTGATGTGATGCTGTTAGAAATGGCTTTGGGAAATGATTTAGTCATAAAGAAACAGCTTTATAAATGGAATTAGTGCTGGCAAAAAGGACAGCACCAATGATATGGGAGCAATTTGGTTGCTACATCTCTCTCTCTCTCTCTCTCTCTCTCTCTCTCTCTCTCTCTCTCTCTCTCTCTCTCTTTGGCCAGGATTGATAATGGCTATTCTGGCTGGCTAAGACAGGTGTCCTCTTCCTTCTAAATCATTCCTTACATATGTGTGCTCTTCCAAAAGCTGTGCACTTGGTGGAAAAGGGGACATTCTCATATAAGCATGATTATTCTCCAGTCAATGGCAGGCATGTTAATAACTGTAACCCTTTGCTAGAAGCTACACAAAGACACCTTTTAAAGGAGATCCCAAAGAGTGTCCTTGTGCCTCAATGTGAAGACACAGTGGGAAGATGCAGAGAAGATGCATGTTTAGCAGAAAAAGGGCCCTTGCCAGACATCAAATTCACTAGGTCCTTGTTCTAGCACTTCTAGCCTTCAGAACTGTAAGAAATAAATATTTGTTCCTTAAGTAATACAACACAGGACATTTTGGTATAGCCATCCAAGAAGATACATTGGACATATAAGATATATGTTACAGCCAAGAAGATAGTTGGACATAAACTGACTTAAGGAGGCTGAAGTCATTCAAATAAGATTATTACCATTTTGTGCTATACACAACAGAGAGAAATCAGGAAGCTAAATTGCATTTAGTTGTACTAATGGACTATACAACAAAGCTTAGTTCCAATATGAGGGCACCCAGATGAAACACAGACACACGTCTGGTACATTGCTTAGTGCTTTCAGCACAGCTGCATGGTACATTTATTAATTGCTGGTAAAATCAAAGAAACATATGCCATAAGAGCCCGCTTGGCATACATTGTATATAATCACACATCTGAGCCATACAGTTGTTAATGCCATTTTATAATCATACTAATAATTATCAGAAAACTAAATTATTCAGCAAATTACAAATGCTATATTTATTTTATAATTTTTTCCATGTTGCCATGGAGACTAAATTGCCAACTCAATCCATAAATTCAATTCCATTATAATAATTTTTATCTTTCTCAATATGAATGTGGGATGAATTAATAAAGCCAAGGAGAATGTGCAAACAAATTGTTTTTTTTCTTGGTATTTTTTTCTATTCATATCTCTTGTGTATGATGCTGGGAAAATTTATCAGGTTCTCACTGGAATCTTCAAAGCAATTCTGCACTCTAAAAATTAAAGGGAAAGGGATAAAATAAATTTTGAAAAGATACAATATTACCTTCTGTCAGGAACTAACTGATTAGAAAACTCTTTATAGGTTAAACCAACCTTACATTTTATGATTCTGTGTGTATCTAAACATAAAGATTACAACTTTCTTACCACAAGCAATCCCCATACAGTAAACACTGGCATGCCCACAGTCGCAATAGTTGTAACAGTGAGTCATCTATCTGTTTTTCTACAGTATCATTTTTACAGACAAGAAAATTTCTCTTAGAATATGCTTGCATCTAATACTATTTATACTATAAAATTACCTTATGATAAACACTGATTGTGTGTTAACTCTTCCAATAAAGTTGGAAGCATCCATTTTGCATCTTTATTGTAGGAGTTGAGGCATGGGGCTGTAGAGATGGCTGAGAGGTTAAGAGTGCTGGCTGCTCTTGCAGAAGACCTGGGTTTGGTTCCTAGAATGTCTGCAGCAGTTCAAAACGTCTGCCTGTAATTTCAGTTCCAGGGGATCTGTTTCCCTCTTCAGGCATGGGCTTGCATGTAATACACATGGAGTGAGAACACTTTTACACATAAAGTAAAATAAACAAATAAATGTTTGTTTTTTTCTTCACAGGCAGCATCATAAGATAGGATGTAATTATGGATCAAAGCATGCAAGTTGGTCACTAGAGGCAACGCTAAGTCTCCCCAGGCTATTGCCAGGGACTGCTACCTAGTTCTCCTACTTCTAGTGTGCTCCTTTCTAGGGGCTGCAGAAACACTCAGCCATTAAAGGCTGAAGCTCACAAGCCAACTAAATTCTAAATAGAAATGGGAAGCTTTTGTCTAGATTGCATAATATATCTTCTACTCCTCCACTTACAGTCTAAGTTTTTGCTAGAATCCACTCTATCACCATTATCACGGGAGGTATTAAAGTTGACATGTTTGCTCAGCTGCCAAGTCTTCTACCTTGGCACTTTTCCCTAGACATACAAACTACTGGCTACATTCAACTTGAGTTTATTTTTAAAGTGTATTTATTTTACATCTGTATCTTTGTATCTCTTTTTCTTTCTTGTACAAAATATAACCCCCTAGGGGGAGGGATCCTAAGGCTTTCCCACTTTCAGAGGAACTGTTGGAAGTTAATGACAGAGTTAGGGAGGGAGAGTCGATCTTGCAGATGTGGCTATAATGGGATAGACACACACTCCCTAACTGAACCTAGGGGCTGATTAGCAACAATGAAAAAGAGGACATAAACTTGGAAACGAGATGTTATGGAGGCACTAGGGGAAGTTGAAGAGAGGTAAAGGTGATGAGATATGACCAAAATACATCCAAAAAATTGTGAAATTTTCAAAGAATATATAAAAAATATTATGAAGATATAAAAAACTCCCCATGTTGTTTCCCATATGATTTCTGGCCTATATCTTGTCTCAGATTATGTATCACTCCATAAGAAAATTGTGCCAGCTTCCTGACTATTGAATTATGTGTCACTTATATGTCTTGGATATCAATATTTCATCTATGATAGAATATAGCATAATAATTTTTCTATTAAACTAAAGTCAAATTTTCACAGTCTTAGATAATAAGCAGATACATATCATTTATTTATTCAATACATGTTGAATATAAAGTTGACAAGGTGGCCTCCACTGGATCAAAGAATCACAAATCAGAATCTATCTTGCAAGATAGTAAATCCTCAATTATAATGCCATTCTCCAGCTCTTTTAATCTTCATCTAGTCTCAATAGTCTGATGCACTATGAAGCAAAATGTTAGAGAAGCTTGAATTCAATTAATTATGTATAGGAACAACATATAACTAAATAAGCAATGGTTCATACAACATGCCTTTTAGCATAAAAATGGGTACTTAACAGAGATCAGGTATTGAGTAAGGGACCAGGGGGTACAGCCTTTCCTAAGATACTTTCCTAAGAAAGTGAAATAGAATAGGTTGTTAAAGATGGATTTGGGGTTGGTCGGGAAAGGTAGTATCAAGTGAGGAGGGAGAAGGAATACAGGGAGAAACTTAAGAATCATGTGGGGAAGATAGTATGGAAACCTAATACAATGGATGCTTCCTATATGAAGGTGATGTAAATTAAACTGACAAATAATGGGGAAAATAGAACCCCAGTGGCCATCTCTTTTCACCAAGTGAATCTTCCAATACTGAGATTAGTTGGGTTACATTTTATTCCATTTTTGGCCAAAGGGGTCCCATAGATATCCCTAAACAACTCAAGCTGTTGGCAAGACTATAGCTTGCTATCCACAAACTGATGGCAGCTCATTTTGTTGAAAACAACACTTCACAATTCATTGAGCAATTCTATGTGCTAACATCTTTGGTACAGGAAGAGTCTGTATGCTACCATATGAGAAACACAAACCCCAACCCAGCCACAAACTTTTTGATCTGACTTGATGGCCTACCTGCAAGATATGCTAGTGTTATGGTGGCACAAAGCCTGTGGGTGTAACCAAGCAATACCTGATTTGACTTAAGGTCCGCTCCACAAGATGGAACCTGTTCCTGACATCGTTTGGGTAACCAAGAATCAAAGATTAGCTATCCCAGAGACCTAAGATAAAACCAAGTACTACTGGTCTAAAAACTAAATGAAACAACAGCAAAATCTCAAAATAATAACAGCAATAAAATGACTCCTAAAGACATTATGTTATACTCATGGATCAGTGCTTTGCTTGGCCATATCAGAGAAGCTTCCTCAAGCAACATATGGGAAAAAAATGCAGCGATCCACAACCAGGCAATATGCAGAGAATGAGAGACCTTCGGACACTCAGCCCTAAACATGATGTCTCCATCAATTCCCTCCCCTCTAGACTCAGGGAAGAGGAAGCAGAAAGAATGTAAGAGCTGGAGGGGATGGAGGATATCAAGAAAACAAGGCCCTCTAAATCATTAGGATCGCATACATATTAACTCACAGAGACCAAGGATGGTGCGTACCAGGTCTGTTGCATACATATCTGTCTTCTAGTTTAGAGGTTTTGTGCAATTTTTGAGTCCACAAATGAGTATGCATCTGTTTCCTATGCCTTCTGTAGGGCTCTTTTTCTTCTTCTTCTTCTTTTTTTTTTCCAATTTCAATGTTAATTTTGGTGGTATCTTAGTATATATTATTGTGTTATATTTATTATATTATATAATATTATTTTCCCCTAGAAACCTGTTTATTTTCTAATGAAAGACAAAAAAGGAAGTGGATCTGGATGGGAGTGGAGGTGGAGAAAATCTGAGAGGGGTGGAGGAAGGGGATATATTATGAGAGAAAATATATTTTCAATGAAAGGAAAAATAGGTTACTAACATGATTTTCAATTCACTTTCATCATGAATAAAATTAATAGAAAGGTAAGAAAACTGTCAAGAGAATACAGAACCACTGTCACAAAGAATAAAGGTCATTGCGTCAGTTAGTAGATCAGTTAAAATAATGTGGATCCTTGAAACTCTATCTGTATATAAATGTATATACAGGAGTTCTGATTAGATTTAGTTTTTCACACTACAAAATTAGTAAATTACTTCCAAATTCTAAATCCCCATCCTAATCTGTATCTCTTATCCAATATACTTCATTTCATTGTTTACTTACAAAAAATCGAAGAAGCTGTTACAGTGTTAGAGTGCCCCTGGCCTGCGTCTTTTCTCTCTGGTGTGTGAGCAGACAATCTCTCTGCTCCCTTAGAACTCTGCTATTGAGACTTCTCTCTGGGGGCTGCAAGGAAGATAGATTACCAGTTGTCATTTTTTAAAGCATGCCTTTAGCTCTTTCAGACTACAGTAAATGAAGAAAATGACTTAAAATAGTAACAAATGGGGGTTTATCATTAATGCCATTCCTGCAGTGGCATGTCAATATCAAAGGGCATACCAGCAAGAAAAACCTCAGGACTCAACTTCAAACTGAGATGCAGATAATACTCATGTGTCTTGTCGAACAACTGACAGGAGAAAAAAAATCAAGCACCATGAAGGGAATAGAACGTGAGCAGCAAAAATTAACAGATGAAAAGTAACAGGGGAAGATGGGCAAAGGCGGATTCTGTTCCAATTCAGTCAGGCCAGAGAGAACTTAAAAAATTGACTTGACAAACCAGGTGCTTAGGCAAGAGTGAAAGTTCCTGATAGGGATCTAAGTTGTACAAATTTGTAACCATTGCTAATACATCCCGAAATAACAATCACCTCCGAGTCTGAAGTTCCATCAGGGTACTTGGCAATGTCTGTCAACTAGAGAATCAGCTCTCATCTCAAAGGGGATAGTAGAGTCTTTATTCTGGAGACAATCACAAGCGACTCTGGCCTTAGGACATTGCTGTAGATTGCCCCAAATTCCAAGCTCCAAGATGACAAATGTTTCATGAAGGTTTTGTAGTAACAGAGCAAAGAAATTTGTAAATCAAGGCTCTTTCCAATTCCTTTGATAGAAACAAGGAGATGAGTTACAGCAAAATGGAGAGAGATCTCTGTAACTGTCCTTGAATGTTCTCTGACCACATTTTTAGATTTGTTATTGGTGGACACTGACTCATTGCTAGGGTAGCTGCACATAGAAATAAAAAGGTTGTTTCTGTGAAAAGCCCTGTCACTCCAGTGACATGAGAAAAGCACTTTGAATCTAATGTAAAGCAAAAAAAAAAAAAAAAAAGCAATAAACATGCATTATTATGACTTCTAGGGAAACACCACACTTTGTACATATCAAAAGCACCAGAAGGGAGAACACACCTTTGGCATGCACTGGAGAAGGTCCATGATTTCTATTGAGAAATTTAGGGTATCTGAGATTCTATTTTGAGCAGGAAAGCAGACTTGATATGGATAACTAAGGGCATGAATTCTGAGACATCAAGAAGGATTAATATATGTGAGCGCATCTGGCATATAGTAGAAGCTCAAGAAATACAGGATGATACTTTATTTACATACATACCCTTCAGGAGCTCACTGCAGTCAACACTTCATTTCTTCTGTCTACAAATGTTCTTTCTATGCTCTCATAGATTATATAGTGCTAAATCCTATGCTTAGCCCAGATTTTAAGTTACCTTCAGGCAATATGGAAAGTATTTTCTTTGATTGCCTTTGGTTGTCTGACAAATAGAAGGAATTGAATACCAGTGACTAAAATAGGAAAAAAAAATAGAATCCAATGGTAAAATTGACAGTGACAAGAGGATTTCAGATTAGAGTATTTTTGGTAACATGTTACACAACAAAATTCTAGAATATTAAGCTAAATCTTGTGTGCAAAAGGGATGTGTAGAGAATAAAGGAGAAAGTGGCCAAATTCTGAGTTCTAACACATGCATAGGTTGAGAGGCCAATAAGTGAGAGAAAATTAGGAAAAGGAAAGCAAGAATATAAACATAGTTGAAAAAGCAAGAAGCCAATCACTTGGCCATGTTTATTTCAGGGATGTGATCCTAGAGAGGCAGCACATGCTCCAGCAGGTGGCCCTATACCCATGCACGTAAAGGCGTCATCAAGAGGACTCCTTGGGTTTAAAAACAAAGCACATGAAATTGAGAGGGCAAAGTGGTACCAGATAAGGGAGAACCATAGGACAGCGATTGGGGTGGATTTGGTTGAAACATGTTACATGCTTGTATAAAATATTCAAGTCTAGAAATAATTTTAAAACCGAAAGGCCAGGAGAACGTGTTGCTCTAGAAATCAAGAGCAACAGAAGGTGATAAAACTCAAACAAATGCTGCTCATAACCAAAGATGATTTCTCAGAACCATCGCTGATCATTGGGGATCGTACTAGAGGAGAGATAGCTGCCCTCTACCGCACACTGGTTCAAAACTTAAAAAATGCATCACCAAGGGAAGACCTGAATCCAAGGTCATTACTTGAACACTATCCTGCAGCAGTGAGGACTTGCAGCAGTACAACCCTCAGTCACATAAGGCTGGCTGAGGCGGGATGGTGGCTTTAAGCAAATAATTTGGGTAGAGGTTTAAAGGATTTTACTTTTAAGATTTTTTTTTTTTAGTAGATACTGTGAACATGCCCTCATGCTCTCCTTTCTAAAGCACATTGATGGCTTTTTGTTGAAAAGTCATCCTCATTGCCAGAGTGTACTGAGTCAGAAAGGTGTAGCTGGAGTTTTAAATATTTTTAAATATTCTCAGGTTTAAGGTGGAAACTCGAGCCATTGTGTGACATTTGTAGCTGGAGTTTCTCTCTCCATCTCCCGCCAAGCTCCCGAAGTCCCACAACCCACGTATAAAATAATCACTCAGACGCTTATATTACTTATAAACTGTATGGCCGTGGCAGGCTTCTTGTTATCTACTTCTTCTATCTTAAATTAACCCATTTCTGTTAATCTATAAGTTGCCATGTGGCTCGTGGCTTACCGGTACATTACATCTCGCTTGTCATGGTGGCAGCTGGCAGGTCTCTCGGCCACCACCTTCCACTTTCCCCAACTCTCTTCTCTTTGTCCCACCTATACTTCCTGCCTGGCTACTGGCCAATCTGTGTTCTATTTATTACCCAATCAGAGCAACACACATAACATACAGAACATCCCAGAGCAGAAAGAATGCTTGGGTGTATCTTCCTTGAAGGAAGCATCACTCATTTACCATGGATGGGATTCAGGAGGTCAGTACAAATGTGTTCTAAACACTCTTTATATGATTAAAGTTCAAATCATGAATGTTTGTATGCTTTGTCAAAACTAATCTGTTCCGCTTTATATTGGAGAAAATCATTGTGACCCTCTGTACTGGAATATTCCAGGTATCCTGGTAACTGACATTCTGTCTCCATCTCATATATACAGACTACCCATAAACAGTTTTCATTCCCTTGGCAAGCCATATATTTTTCTGCTTCAATATCCCACTAAGTTTGAAATTATTTTGCTCTTCACCATCCTCTGAATGTTATGATGCAATTATCAATGGAATGTGAAGAATGGGAGGGAGCTAAGACCTTGGGATGTCCAAGGAACACTCATGGATGGAAGATAAATTCTATCATAAAATAATATTTCTCATCTCAGTAGTCTCTCTGGGAATATAGACATTGCAAGAAACCTGAAAAATTTCTCATAAAAAAAGACAGTCTCTGATGACACAAAACTCTAAAATTCAAACAAATTTATTCCACATTTTAATAATATATATATATATACTTATGTATTTTAAGTGATATATGTTATGATAATAATATTCAATGATAAATTGGAAAATTATATAACAGTTATACAAATCTATATTTTATGTATGGGTACAAAATGAAAAATAGAATATTTTAGAGTAAATGTATGTAGATATAAATATAGACTGAAGTGTTATCTCAAAAATGTAAAAATTTATGCATTTACACAGAAGCTATATTTTTATTTTTAATTAAAGTATAAACTTATTTACATAAGGAAAATAAATATCTGTTTTAAAATTTGATTTATTATACTTATTAAAAGATATTTTATAAAAACACAAACAGTATCAAATAATAGGAAATCACTCTAAAATATAAACATCAAATCAGTATAAGTAGTAAGTATTATAATGTATGTGATATAGTACAAAACTCTATTGAGTTTCTGCTACAAAAGTTGGATGTAGGTATAAATTGTATTTTATTCTCTTCCCTACCCCACCTTGCTAATTTGAACAAGACATGTTTTAACATTGTCAGTCTGAATATGGTGGTATATTATCACAATTATATTTATTCAAATAATTAATTGTTAGTATATTCTTTTTGTTATTGAATATTTATAATGTTGCTACATACACTTTTGGGGAACTCAATAGTTTGTATCAGAGAAACAACTTATATCTCTATTAAAATCCTAAGACAAGTATGTTGACAATGAAAGACACTGAAAAATTTCCAACACACTCCTGATCATACCTTGCACTTTATCTCAAGGAAATATGACTTTAGCTTATATGTAATTGATAGGAAGACTTAGTTTGACAAAATGGATATTATAATAGCCTCAATCCAAGATAACTATTCCAGAAGATTATACCCTTCCATTTGTGTCTTCCTTTATGTGGGCAAAAATGAAAACATGAGTAACTTCCTGGCATATTGATATTGGACTCACTTAAACATTAAGACTATCCTGGCTGTTGTTAACAATCAAAGTCTGTGTTTGAACAAATAAAGAAAAAATAGTCTACTTCAGATCCAGTAAGACATGGTTTTTCTTAAGTACACAGTGGTTCCATAGAATCAGTAACATATGTATCTCTTGGGTATCAATTCTTAAGTGTCATAATTAACCCAACCAGTTAATTTTTGAAATTGGAACCAGTTGGATTTTGAAATAAGCCCTAATGTGAGTCCTGATTTTCTAAGACTAGTTTCCTATTCATCCTGTGTATTTCTTGATACACTTCTAGAATCAAGAATTTCCCCTGGGGTCTGGCTGCTTTTGTTGAAAGATGATATTAGAAAATATGATATAGGCACTGTGTGTGCCTGAAGCTGTGATGGTGTAATTATTTCCAGCCTTCTCATCTGACAGAAAGAAAATACTTGTATATTCTACACATGTATACAAAATATCTCTAAATATTTTTCTATGAAACCTTATGTATGTTTTGCACAACATGAGTTCAAACCAATATTTCAAACCCCAGTCTATATACACCTAACAATGAGGATAATTTCCTTTTCTAACATATGTCTTAGTTCCTGTATTATATACTTATATTAGAACTATGAAATTGTATCAAGTGGGCAGTGACATGAATATTAATGTGGTGGTAGCGGAAAGTTTGCTTTTCTCCTAGACACCACTGCTTTTAAAGGTATTTAGGTTAACAGTTTTCTCCTTCAATCTTTTTTTGTGGGCTTATTTCATTCATCATGTGTTATTTAATTTATTTATTTATTTATTTATTTATCTATATACTTGTCTTACATTTGATATTGCATCCTGGAATGCCCGAGCTTCAAACTTACTGTATTTTAATATACTGAAGTTATTTCTATATAGGTACAATATATAAATTCATAATTATTTATCTGTAACTACAATACCATATAGCATTATTTCACAACCCTGAAAAATCCTATGCTTTCTTTAGTCTCACACTTCCTGCCCTTCCAGTAGCAAATGATATAGAGGATTTCTGCCATTTCTGTCACTTTGCTTCATTCAGATTCTGTGTAAGTAGTCATATCATATGTAGGATTTTGGATTGATTTATTTTACCTGGCAATATATGCTCAAAAGTCATCCCTAGCTTTCTACAGCTTGAACCTAAGTTGCTTTATTATTAAAGAATATCAGAGAGATTAAAGCATACCAACATATGTATATTGGTTCACCAATAAAAACTGTGATTTCTTCAAGTTGAGGTCTATATGAACACCATCACTATAGAAACTCACACGCATGTTTTAATGTGAACATAAAATTTCAAACATACCGTAAGTACTTAGAATGTTGAGAGACTCTATGGCTAGTTGATAAGTATTTGAAAATATGTTCAATAAGCTTATCAGAAGTCATCCAGAATACCCAGGAATTCTGGGTATTCTCACAGATGTGTACTGTTACATCATTGTGCAGTTTGAAAGTCTCTCATTATAACTGATGTGGAAAATATTTTCCAATGCTTACTTAAGGGAATTTTCCATCTTGATCTTTTATCCATTTTAAGCCATGTTTTAGAGGGTTGTGGTTTATTTTCAGAAACAAAGCTTACTCTGTAACCCTGACTGACCTGGTACTCACTAGGTATCTCAGGCTTCCTTTGAACTCATGGTTAATGCTCCTGCCTCAGCCTCCCTGTGATAGGTTATAGGCATGCATCTCCATGCCTGGAAGTTATCTGGATTTTACTGTTTGCACTTAAACAGTTTTCACTGTGTACCTTGTATTTAAATTATTTGGTGCATTTTGTTCTGGTTAGTTTTTAGGTCAACCTGATACAGGTTAAGGTCATCTGGGAAGAGGGAACCTTGAATCAGAGAGTGCCTCCATCAGTATGCCTGTAGGCAAGTCTGTAGGGTACCTTCCTGATTAATGTGGGGGTGCCCAACTATTGAGGGCAGTGACACCCTTGGCAGCTGGTCTTGACCTGTATAGGAACAGGTTGAGCAAGCTATCAGGAACAAGCAATCAGGAGAAAGCAGCTCTCACCCAGGGCTTCTGCTTCCAGTCCTGCCTCCAGGTTCCTGCTTTGAGTTATTGCCTGACTTCCACGGTGATGGGCTGTGGTCAGAGATTTACAAATTGAAACTAACCATTTCCTCTTCAATTTACTTTTGTTTATAGCATTTTGTTATAGAGATGGAAACCCTAACTATGACACATTCATATTCATAAATTTATTTTTGTTTTAAGACAGGCTCTTGCTAGAAAGCTTAGGCTGGCCTCAAACTGGTGGCCCTCCTGCCTTGGCCTCCAAAGTGCTATAATTAATTGTAAGGATTACTGAAAACAATTTCATTCTCCTGACAGAGTTTTTAAAGATATAAAAAATTTACATGTTAATCAACACAAGCTCTAGCCAAGCCAGAGAAACCCCCAGGTTCATGGAATTGAATGCTAGCTTTATGTATTACTAAGTTGCGGGATGGTTTAAGGACTTGAGGTAGGTCTGTTGTGGGTTCTCTCTTTGCTTTCTGGTTTTAAAATTCTATAATGTGAAACTATAGTTTTACTTTAAATAAGGTGACTGTTCTGATTGCTTTTTGTCATCTGTATTTCCTAGGGAAAAAATTGAAATCCAAACAGTGAGGCAGGCAGTTGGCAGTCCTGCCTTGCCTCACATGTTAATTACTGGTAGACAATTTGGGGCAATTGGTTACATTGTCTTCTTGATATTATCTTCACAAACAATAGAGTCATCAAACTGACTATGGCTTATTATCTTAGTATCCCTTCAATCATTACTATTTTCTCAAACATAAGAAATAAAACTTATCTTAGTATCTGGCAAACTGTGATCATTGTACATAATTCATCCCCTCAGAATTGATTTCCTTCTAAAGTTTGATGTTTCAGTTTTTGTTGTCTGTTACCCCAATGAAGATGCCTAGCCATACCGAATGCATGTCATTCTGTTTTAGATGACCATTTAAAGGACTCCAAGATCTTTTGAGACTGATTTAAGTGCACACACATTATTTTTATTAAATCAGTGCTTTATTTCTTACTTTGCTCATTAAGCATTATGTTCTTAAAAGTTGTTAGGTTTATTGAGTTCATGTAAATTGTATTAACAGTTTCTTGAGGTATCCAAAGAATATGCCAGCTAAGTTTTCTTGATGTAGTCTCACTTTAGTAACAAAAACATCACCTTGAAGCCATGTTTCCTTGTATTTCATTTGTTTTACCTTGTTTGAGATATTTATTGCCAGATGCAGACACATATTATGGTGTATAAATTAATGTCTACTGAGATATGGCACATCAAAATGGCCGAAGTACTATTACTTCAATTAACAGTGACTGTTAGAGTTTTCCGAACTTCCATGCACTATCAAATTGCTGAGTTCTCCTAATAGCTATAATGCAGGCATCACTTTTGACAAACTTCTATTTGTGGGTTTCACCATTCATTCCTTTATTTGTAGATTATTGTATTTTCCTTTCTATGAATTGCCTTTGCTTGTGTTTTCTTCTGAATTTCTTGTCCATTCTCAAAGAAACTTTCCATATTCTTGATAGAGATGTACCCTTAGCGCATGCATAGAAGACTATGTTCCTTGCTTTGTTGTTCTTTATCTCTGTCATCAATGCTTCTTGTGAACAAATTGGTTGGTTTTTACTTTATGGATGTTGTGCTGCTCTGTGGCTTATATTTATTCTTTCATTATTTTACAGTTCACATTGAGTTATTTAACTCATCTGAGTGGTAGAAAGAGAGTAAGGGTGTAAGTAAACGAGACAAGGTATTTTATTTAAATATTCTACTTCCTCCATAGGATGTTACATTTTTGTCTGGCTAAAGTATTTGTGTGTGTGTGTGTGTGTGTGTGTGTGTGTGTGTGTGTGTGTTTTTAAAGAAAAAGATTTATTTTTCCTGATCAAAGACAAGCAGTGGTGATACTTATAATTGAAATCCCTTTGTAGATACTTGCTCCAAACAGTGAATGAAAGCTCTCATCCCCTTGTCCAATAGGGACATTCAAGGGGCTTTAGACATCCTACAGACTACAAATATGGCCTTCAAGAAGGAAGCATATTGAGCATTTTCACCTGTACCAGACACACAATCAAGAAATTGCCAACACTCTGAACTAGATGCTGAACTGACTTCACACAACCAACAGAAATCTCATGGAAATGAAAACTCTGAAGGGGTTGGCTCTGGAGAGCAGGCTGACCGAGATTCACTTGTTTGTACACAGAGCTGACTTTAAATAATCAGTTAAGATACATTTATTGATCAGCAGAGCAGACATTGAGTACAGATGTTCTGTTGACATCAATGGGAAGACTCTGTTGGGTTTATTCACTGAAGCATTTCAGGTCACCAAAGACCTGATATTCTCAGAGGTCTCGAATTTCCAAGACCTGTAGACCCAGGAACATCAGTGAGCAGAGGACAGAAAATTATGTAGGGGGTAGAATGCTAACCTGTGCCACTGGATGAAGCCAGGTATTGTCATTAAGTGAATCTTTAAAAAAATTTTTTTTTCATAGTTGAAGTTCAACAGGTAAGTTTTGTTTATGGTTTTATTCTCACAATTCTTGAGGTGTCTGAATCATCATTTCATAATTTCAAGTTGTGTGTATGGCTTTGAAAAGATAGCTAATTCTTTACTTTTTGTTTCAATTGAAATTAGTATAACTTTTATCCTAGCCATTGTTTTTATGTTAATGCAAATATGGTATGTGTCATATATATAAATTGTACACATACATAAAATTTGATTTCCATGTTTTATGACTGGCTGTTTTTATGTTTCTTGTCTTTATGTCCTTTTGTTTATTTTGCTTTGTTTTTAAATTTTTCTATCAAACTCTGATGGTCAATACTGTTATTCAACATGATTGGAACAATATACAAGATATTTAGCTCAACAGTGTTGGTGTTAATGGATTTTGATGATATTGTTAGGGAATGGATAAGATTAACCAGTAAATAGACAAATGGGAATTAAAGTAAGTTGTCCTCAATAATGTGGCATTTAATCAAAGAAGAGTTGAAGTATTTTTTGTTACAATTTCCCTACTCACTCCATCTCTCATCACTCTTTAATACACATTTATAAACATAGACACAGACACACTAATATACATATAAGCACATTACATCCTAAATATACTAATTTCATAATTCTTATTGGTCTTTGCACCTATATTCAATATTTAGTAGTCCTTATGTAAAGTTCTTTGGGCTATTTTATTAATACAAATGTACGTGGAGTAAATTCATGTTAGATGCATACCATAGTCGCATGTTTTCATGTTGAAATGAGGTCTTACTTTTGGCTTGAAATGATTGTTACTCTTTTGACTCTCATTCTTCTCAACCCTCACCCACATTCTCTCCATTTTGGAGTTGTTGTCTTCAGGCTTCTCTTTTTCATTGCAAATCAGGACGCATGCAGAAGACCCAGACCTGAAGTGGTAATGGGGATCCAGCAGAGTTCACCATCATGCCTGCTGGTTTGTATAAACCACATCTTTGCTCCCAGCCTCCTCTGAGCCACACAGTTATGTATAGTGCACTGTAGTGCACAACCAGCAACTGTAAGAATCTGGCTATAGGTTTTTTTTTTTTTCAGCTCACACTATCATCCCCAGATTTTAGCCTCTGCCATTTCAGTGTTAGTTTTCATCCTTCTGAGAAGAGATGTTCTGGCTGGGTACCACAGAGGAGTCAGACGCTCAACTGACCTTCCTATTAAAAACCTGATGTAGAAGCAAGCAGGTGCTTGAGCCTTTGCTGAACTCTGGTCATGACTTTTCTACAATCCATGTGATTCATTCATTCATCTAGCCATCCTGGGGTTTATTTTATAATTTGTGTTGTAGAAACACTCACTGCCTTTAAAACATTTGAATATGAAATGAGTGTCACTGATGTACCCAAAATGAATTAAAATGAATACAGAATGAGTAATAAATGAACATGATCATATTTGCACTTTATTGATGTTAAGAGAAGGATGATGGGATGCAGTAGCCAGCAGGAAATCATTACAATTTGACAGATACATAGAATGTTTTTTACCGTGGTGTGTTTAGAGAAGAATTAGTGCAGAATGTGGGGTTTTAAGAGCTGCGTGAAGCTGGGAAGATGAGGAACTGAAGGATGCTAACAAGGCAGAGTTTCTTTTAGCATATTTACTGTTTATATTAGTACTTAGTTCTCGCTTAGCTTTGTAGAAGTTTGCTGTATGATGTATTGTTTTTGCTTAGGTAGGTATTTCTGAAGTTATGAAGCCTATGTTTTGACAAAATGAAAAAGTTTTTTTTTTTCTGAAATAGAATTTCAGAGTTGTTTTTTTTTTTTTTTTAATAGTAACTATTCTTATTTTCCTTTCTTCTAAAGGAAAGTCTGGAGAATGTTATCTGGGATGAGATATTTAGATCATGTAGATATTAACACATCCCAGTGAAAATCAGAATAGATACCATTCACAGCCTTCAAACTTGACAATACATGCTCACTACTGATTAGGTTTTCAGTGAAACTATTATAAGATAATGAAATCAAACATTAAGCATCACTTATCCAAGTGTCTTTCTTTGTCTTGCTCTGTCACCAGTACTCCCTAGAAAGGCTCATCTCCTAAAAGTAGAGATGGTTTAAAACCTGTCAGGATGAGAAGTTACTCAGATCTTGAGAAGGAAATCGGAGGGATGACTGGACTAGATGGTAACAAATCCTTAAAGTTGTGACATAATATTACAATTTAGAGGATCAGGAATGGTAAATAGGGAGGAAGAACAAGAAACCTAAAATCCTGCTACATAGATCCTATTCCCAGTGCGTTGATTAATTATTGTATACCCCTGAAATCAGTGTACCTTATTCTCCTACTTATGAAACTTGCTTTTTTGTGTGGATGGATACTAAGAAAGACATGAAGGCATCTAATTTTTTTTGTGTGTGTGTGACAGGGTCTCTCTATTCTATGTATTTTTTTTAATAAATATTTTTTCTTTATTATTATGTGTTTTAAATTTTATACATCAGCCATGGGTTCCCCTGTCCTCCCCCCTCCTGCCCCCACCCCCACCTTCCCTCCAGCCCCTCCCCTCTATTCCCATGTCCTCCAGGATCAAGGCACCCCTGGGGATTCATTTAAACCTGGTAGATTCAGTACAGGCAGGTCCTGTCACCTCCTTCCAGACTGAGCAAAGTGTCCCTGTGTAAGCCCAAGGTTTCAAACAGCCACCTCATGCTCTAAGGACAGATCCTGGTCCCACAGACTGGATGCCTCCCAAACAGATCAAGCTATTCAATGGTCTCACTTATCCAGAGGGCCTGCTCCAGCTGGGGGCTCCACAGCCTTTGGTTCATAATTCATGTGCTTCCATTCATTTGGCTATTTGTCCCTGTGCTTTTTGCAATCTTGGATTCAACAATTCACGCTCTTGCAGACCCTCCTCTTTCTCGACAGTTGGACACCTGGAGCTCCACCTGGGGCCTGGCTGAGGATCTCTGCATCCACTTCCATCAGTTATTGGATGAGAGTTCCAAGACGACTGTTAGGGTGTTTGGCCATCTGATCACCAGACTAGGTCAGATCAGGCTTTTTCTCGACCATTGCCAGCAGACTACAGAGGATGTATCATTGTGGATTTCTGGGGACCTATCTAGCACTCTGCCTATTCCTGGTCTCATGTGGTCTTCATTTATCATGGTCTGTTAGTCCTCATTCTCCCTTTCTGTTCTTGATCCAGCTGGGATTTCCTGCTCCCCTAAGCTTTCTTTCCCTCAAATCTTGCCCTTCATTACTCCCACTGTCATCCAGGTTGTTCATGTAGATCTCATCCATTTCTCTGTCATTGGGTGATCCTTGGGTCTTTCCTAGAGTCCCGTTTTCTAGGTAGCCTCCCTCAGCAGAGAAAAACAATGACATCATGAGATTTGCAGGCAAATGGATGGATCTAGAAAAAAATCATCCTGAGTGAGGTAACCCAGACTCAGAAGGACAAACATGGTATGTACTCACTCATAGGAGGACACTAGATGTAAAACAAAGATGACTAGATGGCATCTAATTTTTTTAAGTGATCTAAATTTAAGTTTATATTGAAGACTCAGACACCATGTCTTTCTTTTTTTAACAAATACCAAGTCCAGTTATTACTGCCCATATTACTTGCATGAGTGTGAGGGATATTTACTAGAGGACATTAAACTTAAGTGGTTACATTTTTAGAAAAGAATTATTCTGCCATCAGCAAATATCCATTACCAATAGCTCAAAAATAAGAGGTGTGGCTAGGATATCACTTACCTCATCCATTTGTGGATTGGGCTGCCTTGACCTTGTGCCAGTCTTTTGCTGATTGCTATGCGTTTGACTCCCTACTACTTGCTAGCTCTCAGTGCTCCCAATCTTGTTTCCAAGAAGCTTGTTTTGCAGTTGACAGTAGTCTATGGAGAGATGTATAACAAGTCAAAGTGTTGAGAAAAAGAGATTGAGTTTTCTACCCTAAATAGGTGATCATAAATTGATGAATGGATAATGAAAATGTGATTCAGTCACACAGTAGAATATTAATCAGTTGATTAAAAAAAAATAGTTAAGCCGGACGGTGGTGGCACATGCCTTTAATCCCAGCACTCGGGAGGCAGAGCCAGGTAAATCTCTATGAGTTCGAGGCCAGCCTGGTCTACAGGGTGAAAACCAGGACAGGCACCAAAACTACACAGAGAAACCCTGTCTTGGGGAAAAAAAGAGTTAAAGTATAAAATTTGCAGGTAAATGGATGGGGATAGAAAAAATATATACCGAGTGATGTAATAGAGACTCAAAGACTATATTGTTTGGTTTTGCTTACATGGGAATCTAAACTGTCAAAATTTTAGTATGTGTGCTGCAATCTGAATAATCACAGAAGTTTCATATCTAGTAAGGAAAATGGAATGGAGTAAGGACCTCCCAAGGAAAGGGAAATAGAATATATTGTTAGAGAGAGATAAAGGGAGAAATAGAATGGGATATTTAAATGTGAATGGGGAAGGAAGAGAAAAGAAAAGGAGGCAATATGTGGTGGGAAAATTAATACTAAAGGCCTTTTAAAAAAACCATATGGACATCTACTACTGTAGAAATGTACTAAAGTGTACACATATATGAAAATAATTAAAATGGACATATCAGATAACTAAGGAGACAGTGCTCCAACTAGACATGTTATGCCACCAACTCTAGGACAAGAAATGGGCTATATCTTGTTGAGTCATTGGAAAAAGGGAGTCTATGGAAAACACCATACATCACCAATTATTTCCAGGGTTATTGCTTGCCCTCTACAACCTGAAGTGATGGCTCGGTATCTGAAGACAACACTTATGTCACCAAACACAGAGAAGTTTATTAATGATTAAGTAGAAGCTTCATCCCTAATTAATATCCTTATTGGTATTGGAAGGTACTCTGTAGGAATATTAAAAGAGAAAAGGAATCATCAGTATCATCCAGCTACATACACTGTGACCTTCATACTAGATATACTTGTGCAATAGTGCTACAAATGTTATAGGAATAAACAATCACTGTTTGCAATTGGATTTAAGGCCCACACCATGTGATGGAACATATAATTGGCACTGCCCACGGGAGCCAAGAACCTAGAATGGTATAGGTCATGGGCCTAAAGGAAACCCTACCACTGCTATTCTACTAAAGGAACATAGCAATAAAATGACTCCTGATGACATTGCAATGTCTATTGAAAAGGGCCTCTCTCAGCCCTCACTGGAGAAGGGTCTTCTTACAGTAGACTGAGAACTACACAGAGAACACCAACATGCCAATGTATAGAAAATGATAGACTCAAAACACTCAGTCCTAAATGGATTGTCTTCATCAAACCTATTCTCTCAAGGACCAAAAGCTATGTGAAAGAAGAGGTAGACAGAGTATAAAAGCTAGGGGTGATGGATGACTCCAAACAGTATCCCCTAAACATAACATAACTGATCTACATATGAACACAGGAAGACTGTAGAGTATTAAGGCTTGTGGAGATTGTCCCACATGGGGTCTTAGAACTAAAAGAGGCAGGTAGACAAAGGGTCACATGTGGGGGACTGGACCCACTTTTACAACCAGGGTACTCTTGAGCAGGGAGAAGTGGGAAATATTGAGATAGAAAGAGATACCTAGATGATGAGAGGAAAGACAGAAACACAGGATAGCCTCTGGAGGTCCAGGATCAAAACCCACCAGCCCAGAACTTTATTCAAAAGGGCTTTTTATAACAATGCCATGGGGTGAGGCAAAAGATGTCCCCCCTGCTAGATACAATCATGTGTAGACCCTTCTAAATACCTGGTACCCAGGCCCATGGCCTAATCATCCTCTTATGAAGTCCTGCTGGGTAAAGCCACTAAGAAATCTCGGTGAGATCCAACGGCATGTAATTTATTCAAAATTGTATAAATATGGCATAAATTTTGGCTCGCTTTTTGACACTGATTGAAAAAAACAATTTGTCTATAAGAGGCATAGAAACATTGTAGGTCATATTAATCTGAAGAAGACACCATAATTAGCAATTAGCTTCAACATTTACACCTCTAATCAAGAAGTTATTTGCAACTAACACCTGATGGCTAAGGAAAAATCAGTTTTCTTCAATGGAGTCTCAAGTAGGCAATCTTCACTCTTACTCTTTCCCTCCAATCCCAGTTCCATGAGTATTATCCCCAGCTGTGTAGCAAACCACTTGCTGAGGCTACTCCTTCCCCTCTGCCCCTATTCCCAGGGCTCTATGCAGATCCTGGTGGCAAACCCAGCTTTCTTCCCTCTTATGAACATCTGAAGCCCCTTGTAGCCAACTCCATTCTTTAGTGTCAGTTCCCAAGACTTAGAAACACATTCTACCTGGGACCCCAAATGGTCATACCAGCAAGATCTCAGAAGCATTCCAGTAGGCAAATCACTGCTATCATACACTCCTAAGAAAGAGTAATGAAAACAGAAACCAAGGAATAGAACACCCACCCATCAGTTACCAGATCAGATATCAATACATGAAATTATAATCATCAAAATATGTCTACACACCAGTGGAAGGAGGATAATTAATAACAGCCGAGACAATACATCTCCACTAGAGCTTAATAACCCTATTACAGTCGGCCCTGAGAAATGCAATAAAACTCATGAGGAAAGAGGGTCAACAAAGAAAACTAAAACTGAGGAAAATCTGGAAATGTAAAATTTAGGAATTCAAACAAGAACCTCAGAGGTAAGCCTTATATACAGAATACAAGATATAAAAGAGCGAGTCTTGGGTATATTGAAGACATGGTAGGGGGAATGGATACCTCACCTCAGTAAAATAAAATGTTAAATCTAAAAAATCACCTGGCATAAAACATCCAGGAAATCTGGAACATAATTGAAAGAACAAATCTTAGAATAATAGGAATAGAGGAAGGAAAAGATACTGAGGTCAATGGTTTAAATTTTTTTTTCAACAAAATCATACAAGAAAATTTACCTAACCTAAAGAAGGAGGTTCCTATCAAGATACAAGAAGCATAAAGAACACCAAATAGAGTAGACCAGAAAATAAATTCTTCACAAAACTTAATAATCAAATAGATACATACCTCTTACCAAAATTAAATCAAGGTCAGATAAGCAATTTAAACAGACCTATAACCCCTAATGAAATAGAAACAGTAATTAAAAGTCTCTTCCACCCCTAAAAAAATAATCCCAGGATGCACTTAACAATAAAAGTCTGGGGTTGGGGCTGAAGAGACAGCTAAGCAGTTAAGAGCACTGGCTGCTTTTTGAGAAGTCCTCAGTTTAATCCCCAGCAACCAAGTGGTGACTCACAACCATCTATAATGGGATTTGAAGACTTCTGCTGCCATGCAAGTGTCTATTCAGATAAAGCACTCATATCCATAAATAATAAATAAATAATTATTTTAAAGTCTTGGATAGACTAGACATACAAGGACATATTTTACCATACTAAAAGCAGTTTACAGCAAGCCCCTAGCCAACATTAATCTAAATGGAGAGTGATTCAAAGCATTTGTTATAAACTCAGGAATAAGGCAAGTTTACCCACTTTTTCAATACTTATTCAATATAGTACTTGTGGTAGTCTCAATGAAAATGGCTCCATTGGCTCATGGAAACTGTCACTATTAAGAAGTATGGATGTTTGGAATAGGTGTTGTATTCTTGGAGGAAGTGTGTCACAGGGTGTGCACTTTGACATCTTAGAAGTTCAAGTCAGGCCTAGTATGTCTCAGACTTCTCCTGCTGCCTGCAGGTCAAGATGAAGAACTCTCAACTCCTTCTCCAACACCATATCTGCCTGCATGCAGCCATGATTCTTGCCATGAGAGAAACTCAAAGCAATACCACTAAAATCAATAACAAGGCAAGGCTGCCCCCTCTCCCCATACTTATTCAATTTAGCACTTGATGTTCTAGCCAGAGCTATAAGACAACATAAGGAGATTAAGGGGATACAAATTGGAAAGGAAGAAGTCAAGCTTTCCCTATTTGCAGATGACATGATAGTATACATAAGTGACCCAGAAAATTCAACCAAGGAACTCATACAGCTTTTAAACACCTTCAGCAACATAGCAAGATAAAAGATCAACTCAAAAAAAAAAAATCAGTAGCCCTCCTATATACAATAGATAAACAGGCTGAGAAGGAAATAAGAGATACATCATCCTTTACAATAGCCACAAATGATATAAAATACATTGGAGTTACTCTAACTAAACATGTGAAGGACCTATATGACAAGAACATTAAGTCCCTGAAAAAAGAAATTGAAGATGTCAGAAAATGGAAAGATCTCCCATGCTCATGGATAGGCAGGATTAACATAGTAAAAATGGCAATCTTACCAAAAGCAATCTACAGATTCAACGCAATCCCCATCAAATTACCAACACAATTCTTCACAGATCTGGAAAGAATAATACTCAACTTCATATGGAAAAAGAAAAAACCCAGGATAGCCAAAAGAATCCTGTACAATAAAACAACCTCTGGAGGCATCATGATCCCTGATCTCAAGCTCTACTATAGAGCTACCATAATAAAAACAGCTTGGTACTGGCATAAAAACTGACATGTGGACCAATGGAATTGAATTGAAGAACCTGACATTAACCCGCACACCTATGAACATATAATTTTTGACAAAGAAGCCAAAAATATACAATGGAAAAAAGAAAGCATCTTCAACAAATGGTGCTGGCATAAATGGATGTCAATGTGTAGAAGGCTGCAAATAGATCCATATCTGTCACCATGCACAAAACTTAAGTCCAAGTGGATCAAAGACCTCAACATAAATCCAGTTACTCTGAACCTGATAGAAGAGAAAGTAGGAAGTACTCTTGAACGCATTGGCACTGGAGATCACTTTCTAAATATAACACCAGTAGCACAGACACTGAGAGAAACAATCAGTCAATGGGACCTGTTGAAACTGAGAAGCTTTTGTAGAGCAAAGGACGTGGTCAACAAGACAGAGTGGCAGCCTACAGAATGGGAAAAGGTCTTCACCAACCCCACATCTGACAGAAGGCTGATATCCAGAATATATAAAGAACTCAAGAAATTAGACATCAAAATGCCCAACAGTCCAAATAAAAAATGGGCCATAGAACTAAACAGAGAATTCTCAACAGAGGAAGCTCAAATGGCTGAAAGACATTTAAGCAATTGCTCAACAACCCTAATTATCCAGGAAATGCAAATCAAAATGACTCTGAGATACCACCTTACACCTGTCAGAAAGGCTAAGATCAAAAACACAGAAGACAGCTTATGATGGAGAGGATGTGGAGCAAGGGGAACTCTTCTCCACTGCTGGTGGGAATGCAAGCTTGTACAGCCACTTTGGAAATCAATATGGTGCTTCCTTAGAAAATTGGGAATCCATCTCCCCCAAGACCCAGCTGTAGCACTCTTGGGCATATACCCAAGGAATGCTCAATCATACCACAAGGGCATGTGCTCAGCTATGTTCATATCACCATTGTTTGTAATAGCCAGAACTTGGAAACAACCATGATGATAATTCACTTAGCCTTTGAAACTGTAAGTCAATCCCAATTAAATGCTCTCCTTTATGAGGATTGTCTCTTCACAGAAATAAATCCCTAACTAAGACAGTACTTGAAGTCTTAGAGCAATAAGAATATTGAAGGAGATCAAGAAGATACAAAGAAAAAAGGAAGTCAAAGTCTCTTTATTTATAGATGAAGTGATATATATTCCTAAAATTTCCACTGGGAAACTTCTACAGCTGATAATCACTTTCAGCAATGTAGCAAAATACAAAATCAATATTCCTCCTATAGTTAAATGACTAAAAAAGAAAGAAAGAAAACAACACTATTTATAATAGTCTCAATTAATATAAAATATTTTGGGGGTAGCTCTAATAAAAGAAGTGATTAAAAATATACAGATATTGAAGAAGATATCAGAAGATGGAAAGATTTGCCATGCTCACAGATTAGTGGAATTAACATGGTAAAAATGGCCATCCTTCCAGAAACAATCTACAGATGTAATGCAATAGCTACCAAAATTACAACACAATTAATCACAGAATTTGATAGAATGATTTTTAGCTTCACATAGAAACATGACAAAATAATAGCTAAAACAATTTTAAAGAATAAAAAGAACTGCAGAGGTATCACCATCCCTGATTATAAATTTTAATAGAGCCATAGTAATAAAAACAGCAAGATATTGGCACAAGTACAGACACCTAGAACAATGGAATTAAACTGAAGAGCCAGATACAAGCCCACTCACCTATGGACAACTGATTTTTGATAAAGAATACAGAAATATATACTGATAAAAAAGACCACATCTTTAACAAATGGTGGTGGTCAAACAGGGTGGCTGCATGTAGAAGTTGTAAATTGATCAGTGAAACTGAATTGAAGACTGAGACATAAATCCACACACCTATGGACACTTGGTTTATTTATATTTTTACAAAAAATGCCAAAACTATACAATGGATAAAAGAAATCTTCAATAAATGGTGCTGGCATAACTGGATGTCAGCATGCAGAATAATGCAAATAGATCCATATCTATCATTCTGCACAAACTCAAATCCAAATGGATCAAAGACCAACATAAAACCAGAGACAATGAACCTCATAGAAGAGAGAGTGACAAACAGCCTTGAACTCATTGGCACAGGAGAAGATTTTCTAAACAGTACACAGTTAATACTGTCACTAAGATCAACAATGGAGAAATGGGATCTCATAAAACTGAAATGCTTCTGTATGGCCAAGGACACCTTCATCAGATGAAATGTCAGGCTACAGGATGGGAAAATTCATTTGTCAACTGCACATTTGATAGAGGGCTAATATATAAAATATATGAAGAACTCAATGCAATGGACAAAAAACAAACAAACAAAAAAACAACCCAGTTAAAATTGAGGTACACATCTAAACAAAGAATTCTCTAAATAAGGAACAGAAATGCCTAAGTACCACTTAAAGAAATGTTCAACATCCTTAGCCATCAGGGAAATGTACATCATAACTCCTTTGAGATTCCATCTTAAACCTACCTCAATGGCTAAGAATCAAAAATACAAGTGACAGCTTATGCTGGAGAGGATTCATCTATTGCTGTGGGGTGTGCAAATGTATATAGTCATTATATAAGTCAGTGTGGGGGTTACTCAAGAGATGGTAATTGATATGCCTCAAGATCCAGCTGTAGCACTCTTGGACATATACCCAAAGGATGCTTCATCTTACCACAGTGACACTTGCTCAACCACGTATGTTGCTGTTCTCTTAATAATAGCCAGAAATTGAAAACAACATAGAGGTCCACTAATGGGTGAGAGGATAATGAATATATGGAACATTTACACAATGGAATATTACTCAGTCTTTAAAATAAATGAAATCCAGAAATTCACAGGTAAGTAGACAGAGCTACAAAAAAAATTATCCCAAGTGAGGTAATCCAGATCCAGAAAGAAAAATATGATATATATTATTTGCTAATATGTGGCTATTAGCTATTAATTCATTGAAAAGCAAGCTACAATCTACAGGACCAGGGACTGTGTATACAGTAAGATATTATGAAAGGACAGATAGATATCCCTAGGAAGGGGGGAATAGAATAGATAGTTAAGGGTGGATGCATGTGGGGTGACAGAAATGAGAGATGCAAATGGGAGGGGGAAAGGAGTGAGAGAGGGGAGGGGAGGGGGAGAGGGGTGAAAGAAGGGGGAGAGAGGGATGGGAAGGAGAGTGCAGGGAGGGAAAACTAAAACTAAGGCCCATTTGAAGAGTTGTTTAAAAACCTAATACAGTAGAAGCTTCCTAAGACATATACCTACATGAAGATTATCTAAATAAAATCATCAAATAACCAGGGGAGATGGGTCCCCAACTGACATCTCTCATCGCTAAATGAAGCTTCCAGGGAATGGGTTGCATCAGATCCAGTTGTTTCCAAAAAGGGCATCAAGGGACTTCACCATCCAAACAACCTAGGCTATTGCCAAGGCTATGGGTTGCTCTTAATAACCTCATGGTGAAGCCATGATGCTGAAGACAACATCTACACAACACACTGAATGCAGACAAGTTGAACCAGTGCTTCCCAGAGCCTTCACCTCTCTGGACTAATGTTCCTGATACTGGAAAGCACTCCATATGCTACCACAAGATAAAGATAAACACTAACCCAGCTGCCAGCTCTCCATTCTATAATGATAGTCACCTGACTGCAAGACTCACTAGTGTAGTAGAGGCACAAAGACCGTGCACCTACCCAACCAGTATCTGATTTGACTTAGGCCCACTTCATAAGATGGAATCCATACCCTATGGTGCTTGGGTGTCCAAGAACTTGAGACCAAATAGTCCAGGCACCTGGGGGAAAACAAATATTACTGTTCTGCTAAAGAAATATAACAACAAAATGACTCTTAGTGACATTCTGCTATAGTCATAGATCAGTGCCTTGCCCAGCCCTCATCAGAAAAGCTTTTTCCCCACAGCAGAAGGGAGCAAGTACAGAGACCCACAGTTGGACAATGTGCACAGAGTGAGTGACTTTGGAACACTCGGCACTAAATGAGATGTCTCCATCAGATCCCTCCTCTCAGGGCCCAGGTAACCCTGTGGATGGTAAGGCAGAAAGAGTGTAAAAGCCATAGGGGATGAAGGAAACCAAAGAAACAAGGCCTTCTAAACATGGCAGGACTCCCAGAGACAGTGGCAGCGTGCATAGAGCCTGCAAGATCTGTGCTGGATAAGGTCTCAGTGTTGAGAAATGTGGACCCAAGCTCCCAAACCCAACTCAGAAGCTATCTCCAATTGATAACCACTCACAACTGAAAAATGATTCCTCGCAGGCAGACTCTCATTGGGGATACAAGCACACCTAAGGGCGTACCCAGGTCAAGATATAGATACTCAACACAAAACTAAATCAATGGCACCTTTGGTCATGGTCTCATGTTTTAGCAGGGCAGTTTTTTTCTTTCAGCTTACAGTTCATTTTCATATATATTAGGGCCTTCCCTTTTGTTTGTTTATAGGATTCCTAAGTGTAATAATATGTGTGCCATTACATTTCTATTGCTTTTTCTTTGATTCATTTTCTTCTGCTTTTTATGTCTCTGTGTTATTCTAATTTGTTTTATTTTACCTTATTTTATTATTATTCCTTAGATGTCTGTTTTTAATGAGACAATAGAGATGTGGATTTGGGTGTGAGGGGAGGTAGAGAGGATCTTGGAGCAGTTTGGTAAAGGAATCCATACTCAAATTACATTGTATGCAAAAAGTTTATTCTCAGTTAAAATATTGAAAAACTGAATTAAACACTTTAACATTAAAGGTTCCACCCAAATGCATGATTCTGAAGACAGTGGCATGATAGAAGACTAAGAGATACTAAACAATCCTATTATAAACTCCACCTGTGAGAAATGAATATTTAAACAAGGAGAACACAGAATCAAGGACATTCATCAAATTTTTCCTAATACCTAATTTTAACATCAACAAATGAACAATTTTCATGAGTATTTTAGTATAATACTGCCACATTTGCTGTTAAAGTTATATCCAATAATAATAAATCTCTCCAAATAAAGTATGAAGAACACTTATAGTCACTTCAGAAATATCTCTTGACAGTTTTAGAATGAAGTTCATGGCAGCTTCACCCCCTTTTCTACTTTCATATGGTGTCAGTACACCAGATAGGCTACTACACTTCAGAGATGGTCAATTAAAACATCTTCCAGAAAGTAAAAAGAGAGAGAAAAATGAAAGGTAAGCATATGTTATCATCTGCATTCTTTGAACAAATCAATTGACCTCATATAAAGCTTTCTGTGTTCCTAAAGTGAAGGAGAATCTGGATTTATACCCTAGACATGGTCAATTAAAACATATCTCAGAAAACAAAAAGAGGAAGAAAAATGATAGATCAACATATGTTGTCATCTGCATTCTTTGGTCAAATCAATTGACCTTGTTTATTCCTAAAGTGAAGGAGAATCTGGATTTATACCCTAGAGCTCCAGCTTCAAGGTGGAAGAAAATGTTAGCTACACAAAACACAAAGAAAACACTGTAAATCAGAACAACAGCCAGAAGTATGAAAAATGTGCATCTTGCCCAAAGGCTGAATTTCCTAAGCCTATTTCTTAGAAAAATCAACATTTTACTTTCAAACAGCTATGCTATCAAAACTTTTTAAATAACAAAATCTATCATATGAGAATATGATATGAAAGAGTTGCTGGATTTCTGTATACATGCTGAGAATTAAGCTCAGTTCCTAATGCTTAAATGGCATGCAATTTACCGAACAATCTTTCTAGTCCTTCTGAATTTATATTCAATTTCTGGTTTCTGAACAAATCCTAACCTTAGCTACAATTTGCAGTTTTTTGAAATTTATATTTAATAATTCAATGCGGTATAACTAGAGTTTAGGTACTTAAATTTTAGTGCATGCCCTAAAAAGATCTAAAACTAAATTATGATTGCACATTGAATTTATGGATTTTAGTGCTTGCTCTTGGGCTGGTGACAGGAAATATTATTTGTTTCACAAAGACCATTGCATAGGTTTTACATTTTCTCCATTTATCTACACCCAACCTTGAATTAGTTCAACTGCTGCCCTCCATGATTCAGAAATACCAAAACTTCACCAGATAACTAACAACTGTGCAGTTGATATGTTACCCACTTCAAGTAAAGCATGAACAATGTGGAAGAATATGGCTTAAAAGGCTGGTCAGTGGTGGTGCATGCCTTTAATCCCAGCACTCGGGAGGCAGAGCCTGGTGGATCTCTATGAGTTCGAGGCCAGCCTGGGCTACCAAGTGAGTTCCAGGCAAGAGGTACAAAGCTACACAGAGAAACCCTGTCTTGAACTCCCCCCCCCAAAAAAAAAGGAATATGGCTTTCAGGACTCTAGTGTGAATGGAGAATGGTAATACAGAACTCCATTGAGGAAGCACACCATTAATCCAGCCAGCATCCTTCTGATATTTCCAGTTGTATTAGAATGAAAAAAAATAAAATAAGCTACATCAAAACACTATTTCAGTTTACAATTACATTTGATAAATTCAGCAAGCAATAACAATACCTTCTATATTTTTCTGTATAAAGATTTTCTTAATTATTATTAACTGAAAGTATAACCATTTACATAATAAAGACATGAACATGGTAGTAGTTTGAATGGAATTGGCCCTCATAAGCTCATAGGAAGTGGCAATATTAGTAGGTGTTACCTTGCTGAAATAGGAATGGCCTTGTTGGAGGAAGTGTTTTTTTTTCTGTGATGGTGGGCTTTGAGGTCTCCTATGCTCAAGATACACCTAGTTCAACTTCCTGTTGCATGCAGGTCAAGATGTAGAGCTCTCATTTCCTCCAGCACCATGTCTGCCTGCACACCACTATGTCAAACCATGATGATAATGAACTTAACAACTGAAATGTAAGCCACCCTAATCAAATAGTTTTTCCTTCATAAGAGTTACAAGGGTCATGGTATCTCTTCACAGCAGTAGAAACCAAGAAACTAAGAAAAACACGTTGAAAAAAATATAAAAAGTGCCTTCTGAATTTCAGTTTGTTACAGTCACCTTTCATAGAATGTAGCAGATTCAACATATAAATAGATGGGTCATTCATGAAAACCAGACATTCCTATTTTAAGGATGTGTAGTGTGGAGTACAGCCAGCCATCTCGTCTTATTCAGAATATAAATCTGGTGTTGAACAAACTGGAGAGATGTCTCAACACTAAGAACACTTGCTGCTCTTACAAGGAGTTCTGGGCTCAGTTCCTAGCACCAACATGGCAACTTAAAACCTTCTGAAATTAAGTTCCCTGAGGTACTATGCCTCTCCTGCCCCTTGCGAACTGCAGGCACAGATCCAGTGCATTTCTATGTGTAGACAAAACCGTCACACACATAAAATAAAAATAAATAAAATTTTTAAAATACCATGAGTAAGGAACAGATTAATCTCAAACTAATGAAACCTTAAATATTGAGAAAATTGAGTAGAATTTGAGGGTAAAACCACAAGTATTTAATATTTTATTAAATACTCAAAATTATAAACATATACATTTTTAGGATAAAGGGTCCAAATTATTTTACTTAATTTATATTTTTAGTAATTATGCACAGGCAAGAGAAAGGATGGAAGACACAGAAGAAGGTGAGAAGAAGGTGAAGGGGAGTGGCAGGACACACGTGATCTGACAGGGAAATTGGAGAAAGGAGTCTTAGAGAGATGGAGGGAGGTAAACACAGGAAAATGAAGCACATGGGTAAGTTAACAATATGGATGTCTGAAAAAGACACAAGGAATCACGTTAATTGTTTACAAAAAACATAATGCATGTAATTCAGTATATGAATATACATATATAGTTTTAATAAACTTTTCTCAAGTGAGCTAAGGGTACTTCCTCCAAGAGCCAAAGACCACTTGAGAAGCTCTCAAGATTTGTTCACCAGAGTTGTCTAAAAGACTACCAAAACATACAGCTGATTGCTGTGGCCCTTAGTTACTCCCCAGAGATGGAATGGAAGTCCCTGTTGCTGAGGATAGCATGTACTTCATAACAGAGAACAGAGACTTCTATGCTGGACCTGATCTGAATGCCCCCTCCCTGAGAATTAGTGTTTTTTGTTTGTTTGTTTAATACCAGAAGGTGCCTTGCAAGCCTCCAAATGAGGGAAGAAACCAACATTCTTACACAGCTATGATGCCAATGAACCACATCAACGATCAGCTTGGCACAATTACCCTATAGGTATAGTAGTGCCATACACACCTTGGTGATAACCAAATGCTCTATAATTAGACTTAAGATCCACTCAACTTAAGGAATACAGAGTTTGGTACTGGAAACCCAGCAAACTGTTCAGTGCTAGTGAAGTGATGGTCATTGGAGGAGAATCTACAATCACAAAGTCAGTGAACTAGCATAATCTCTAATAACAATTTATAAACATCTGTCCTAATGCCCACAGACAAGTGTAACCTTTGCCTCTCATTAAGGAAACTTCTCTTTGCACCATTACAGAATACTACAATCAATGCAGAGTTGTGGAGCCAAGACCCAATGGATACATCTACAAATTATTAACACATCTAAGGCTCAGGGATCATTGCAAGAGAGAGTGCAGTGTGGGAGGCCAGCTGTCACCTTTAAAGGGGGCTCCTATGAGTAGGAGAGAGGGATAAGAAACTTTTAGATAGAGAGAGAGCAAAGAGGAGAAAGACAGAAACATGGGACAGCTTCAGGAGGACTTGGATCAAAACCCAGTGGTCCCTTCTGCCTCTTCAAAAGGGCTTTTTATCACAATGCCAAGGGGTGGGGCAAAAGACTTCCCCCTTGATGGATCAAAGCACACTGCACAGCCAAACACCTGGTAACCACTCCTGTGGTCAAATCATCTCCTTATACAGCCCTGCTGGGTAAAGCAAGCTCAGATTCTCAGACCCTGAGTAAGTTCTCACTAGGAAACCTCTGTGGGTCTCTACAGTGCACAAAAATTGTAAGAGCAAAAGAAATAGGCACATTGTTATGAGATTGTGTCTCCTAGTAATATAAGTAGCTACACCTATAAAGTCTCATCAATATGGCCACCCAAATGTGAGCTGAACAAGAAGGACACCAATAAATATGTCAAACTAGACAGGCAAAATCCCATGGCTCAGCCCCAGACAAAGAATGCAAATAAGTGAGCAAATCTGTGAGTAATAGAGGTGGCCCTCCTCAGGGAAAATGCACACAAGTAGCATTATAGGGACTCAGCAGGTATTTGTGTGTGTGTGTGTGTGTGTGTGTGTGTGTGTGTGTGTGTGTGTGTGTACAAATACATATACACATGTAATAACAATTAATGATTAGCCACAAATTTGAAGAGTGGTCGGGGTATATGGGAGGACTTGGAGGGAGGAAAGGGATGTGAGAAATGTAATTAAGTAACAGTCCCAGGCTGGGAATAAAGATAACAAAAAAGAACTTCATATATAAGTACTGTATTGACATCATTTCTTCCTCCCTTTGCTCACCTGTAACTCCTCCCAAGTCCTTCATCCTCAAATTAATGATCCCTGCTTTATAATTATTTTTGTTACACACACACACACACATACACACACACACACACACACACACACACACACACACGAGAGAGAGAGAGAGAGAGAGAGAGAGAGAGAGAGAGAGAGAGAGAGTATTTGTATTGTTTTTAATGTACATGTGTCTATGGCTGAGCTTCAGGCCTAGATAACCTCTGAGCAGGCTAGTCTCTGGATAAGGCTGATACTTGCTTTCTCTGTAGCCATTAGTACATTTTGTCTTGTCTAGAACTGAGGCCTTGTGAAATCTACCCTATGTGCAAGGGCATGTCATCTGGTTTTGTCATTAGGCACGTCTGGTTAAACAGTCATCTTGTGGGTTGGGGATTTAGCTCAGTGGTAGAGCGCTTGCCTAGCAAGTGCAAGGTCTTAGGTTCGATCCTCAGTTTAAAAAAAAAAAAAAAAAAAAAAGAGTCATCTTGCTAAGACTCCATGGGTGCAACCCCTGCATTCTTCTCTGATGCTCCTTGAGTCTTAGTCAATGATCTGCAGCCAAGCAGCGTAGATAATTAAAATATATTTTTATTTAAGAGATGAGAAAATAAGGGGGAAGTTGTACTACTCAGAACAGTTGACAGATATGCATCTCCAGACACAGAGAGAGGGCAACATACATATACATTCATGGTGATAGCCATAAAGAAAGTAAAATTGAAACAACTTTATCTTAATTTTGTAACATCTTTTAAAACATGAGACTCATACAGTCACTGTCTCTGAGCGCTGTTTCAAAATACTTTAAAATGGTGCTTTAAACTTTAAGTAAGATCAAACATCCCTTGGCATCAACCATGAAACCTTCATATTCAGTTGAGAAGACTCATAGTTCCCATTACAGGGAATGCAAGCGTGAAACAATTCCCTTTAATCATGAAAATCAATAGCAAAATCCTAAAGCATAGTGCTCTGTGATGCTAGACAAATCTACAAATATAATCATGCAAAATGACTTCTATTGCAACAACAAAATTGAAATGTCAACCTGGACCCAGGATTCAAAAATTTAAAATTGGAGCTTTTATTTCTTTCCCCTAAAGATCAAATTAATTTAAATTTTGGCAGATTAATAGGTATTTGTATGTGGAAACAAGATTCTTAATCTGATCTCTTCAAATCTTTCATATTGTTCAAAGATTAAAACCATACATACCTTCTTACAGTAATGAAAACAGCATTTGCACTCCATCCTGTGGGTTCTGTGCTCTGACCACATCAAGAACCCTTACCTGCACTCTGACCCCCAGCCTGTGTTCTGTCTTCAGTCCATCACCCTCTTTCCAACATCATCAGCCTCCCAGATGTACAGACACAAAACACTAAAAATTGACTATCTTATCATCAACAGAGGTTTATTTCTCATCTCCCTAGAGTCTAGGATGCACAAGATCAGGTATCAAGCAGATGGGCTGTACAGCAAGAGCCTGTTCCCTGGTTCAGGGATGGTGACATCTCCCTGTGTCTGCACAAGATAAAAGCAATAAGGATGCTTGAGCTTCTTGAATAAAACTACCAATCTCCTTCAGGAGAATCCCCAACATTGTGATCTAATCATCTCCCCAAAATACTAATGATCAACTCTCAACAATCAGGGGCATGATTCGATGTACTTTTGGAAACTGAGTGTAGACATTCAGAGCATATCACTCATAGATAGCACTTTCTAGGAAGCAGCTGTCACACTAAATGTACTTTTCCTAACCCTCATTAGAAATGTGTGAGAGAAAATGATTGGGTTGTTTCTGGGCTGAGATGATTATTAATCAGATGTAGCTCCCCATGCAGTTCCATCCCTGATGCTCATTTTAGACATTCCCAGGACCCTGAGACCCTAGAATATGGTTAAATCACAAGGCAGAAGGTGATAGTGGCCTAAGCCTCCACACTGATTCTGTACATGTAGAAAATAGATTTGTATTGAATTATGTCAATGAAGCCTCTGAGTTTATTATTAATGACAGTCAACACTAAATCAACAATAGAAAAATGACACAAATGAGGCTGTTTAGCTGTCATTGATAAAATTTTGCATATATGCATAATTTAAAAACAGCACATTTCATTTAATGTCAAGTATTTAAACTATTTCAGTAATCTAATGGAATTCACATGTGAGGCTTCTCATCTAATAACAGATTTAAATTCAGCAATCTATTTTTACATAATAGATGTGTTTATATAGGCACAAGTTAAGTATGATTGTTTTCATATGATTTATTTTATTATTTGGAAACATAATATTGAATGATTGCTTATTTCAGTGCTGATGGATTTAAGACCATTTACAGTTCAAATTGAAAAAGCAATATTCAGTTTATGGAAATTCTGTGCTTTGTATGCAGTCAACAAATAAGATATTAAAAATGGATTTTTAAGTTTTACAAAGAACATTTTCACTTTGGAATATTTCTTTTTCCAATTATGAACTTTATCTTTATATAGATGTAGAATGCATTCATAACCTGTGTTATATTTTCCTCTCCATATCCTAGCATAATTTTACATAACCTAAAAGTTGCATAAAACTTTGGTTGACTCATACAGGTTTGCTTGCTACATGTTTATTATTTTTGCTAATTTATACTTATTGCTATTTTAATTGGATATAATACCATTTTATCAGTTGTGTATGTACACAGACAGATCTTACAATAGTAAACTTGCAATTTACTGTAAACACCAAAATCATATTCTATAATGTTACTTTTTATAGTAATTTATGTTGTATAGTATAGTTCCTATATTACAAACCTTTAAAAAATACAACAAAGGGGCTGGGCGTGGTGGCTCACACCTTTAATCTCAGCACTTGGAAGGCAGAGGCAGGCGGATCTCGGTGAGTTCAAGGCCAGGCTGGTCTACAGAGAGAGTTCCAGGACAGGCACCAAAACTGCACAGAGAAACCCTGTCTCAAAAAACTGAAAAAAAAAAAAAGCAACAAAGTGCTGAATTATCTATCCTTAAATAACCTTTTGTGTTTAGATGGTTGTTCTAATTCTTTGATCAGAACATTGTCATCTTGGTAATGTACAATCCTTTGGACAGATCTTGAACTACTTTTTTTCTCTAGAATTAGTACAATGATTTGATGCATATAATTCAGTCACTTGGATAAAACTACCTGTTAAATATTCTGTCAAAAGGAATGTAAATGTAAAGCCATTAAAGTTTTAGGTAGCCCCAAATAGTCTTTTAATAGAATAAAAAGATAAGCCTTTAAGAGCCATCCCTGTATTGCTTTTAAAATGTGCTCATATTCTTCTCATTTTATTCTTATGGGCTCCACCCTATCCCCAAAGGCATTTAGTAATGAGATTCTGTTAAAACTGGTAACAGAGTTATTTCTCCTGAAGAATAGCAATCAAAATTTTGCACATGAGTTCTAGTCTCAGAAATTACCTGTCAAATAAAGTTGTAACCCTGATAAATCTAGGCCTCACCAAATGTTATTTCAGCCGTGTAAAACACTGTGGTCAGCTTCATTTGGGGTCATTTTACTTGGGATCATGAGACCTGCTAAAAGAACCTTCATCTCCCAGAGCACTTTCCTTTCTGTAAGTCCGAAGAGTCACAACACACGTGGTTTGTGCCTGGTGGATATTTCTATAATATTTAGAGAAACTCCTTTTGAGAACAGAATTGAAAAATATGAATGCACTAGGGCTGGTACTATCTTAATAAACCACAAAGTTGCATTGAAGGTAAGAAAAATTAGGATGTTTAAATCAGATTGGAGATTCAGTGGCAGCTATAAAACTTTGTATATGAGTTAAGCCCTGGAATAAGGTGCTGGAGAGGAGAAGTCTCTGAAGAGATTGTTCTGTTTCTTCAGTTAAGAAAATAGCTTACCTCTACCTTGAAGGCTGGTGAGATGAACTCAGTACTATTCTTTCAGAAAAAAAAATGGAAATGTTTTTTAGTTGAAACCATTCAGAAGCAGATTAAAGCAAATATCTCTCGTCAACTTGAGTTAATTTTCTATATAGTTCATATTTTTAAAATAATAATATAATACTGTCATTCTGGTTATAGTATACAGCAAGATTTCAGAGAAAAATTAATTATTGGCAACCTATATAAATGTTATCATCGTGATTAAACACATCAGTTACCCTCATGGTCTGCTTTCACACACCCTTTTCTTTTCTCTTCCCCAGTTAGGTCTACTTATAAATTGTGGGCCAGCTGTTACCTTTGTTACTTTATCCAAATTTCTGATAAAATTTGAGACTTCATCCATAGGCCATCTTCAAAATTCTCACAAATGTGTGACTGCTTTACTCCTTGATGACATTAGTCTTCTAATCAGTTGGTTTGTATTGCATTAATTTCTTGTAGAAAGCCAAATCACTAAAAGTCACAGACTGACACTTTTTTAAATTGTAAAGGCTTAACAATGACTTAACACAACATACTTTTGGAGACATGTTTCTCTCAATCCAACAGTAGAGGCTGTTGCTCTGTTTTGAATGTGGTTTCTGATTCCCTGGGGTCTACTTGGTCTCAAGGTGTTGTTGTTAGGAATGTGAACCATTGAATAGTGGGACCAGGTAGGCTGGTGTGCAGTCCTTGCAGGTATGAAATCTGTCTCTCTCGGTCCCTTAGTATTCACATTTGATTCTCTGGAAGTTCTCAAAAGAAAGTTGTTATGAAAAATGTAAGCCTGGCTCTAATAACATTATTTCTCCCAGCTCTTGTTTGAGATACAGCCAATCACTCCCAAACACTCCAACCACTGCTTCTGGTCAGGGTGTCATTCAAGTATGAGGTCAGCCAGACAGAAGTCCACCTATACAAATTTAAAATATGAGCTAAATTACCTGGTTTGGCGTTGTTGTTGTTGTTGTTTTTTTAATTTGTTTGTTTTTGTTTTCATTATAAAGCTATCCGACTCGGCTATTTCCTTGTAGTACTGCAAAGCTTGATCACACGATAGAAATTTCAGAGAGACACCCGTGCACAGTAGTAGTGCATGTATGTTTTGAGTCTGTTGCATAGTTCACAATAATGCATGTATGGTTAGAGCCCGGTGCACAGTTCACAATAAAGCATGTACGGTTAGGTCCTAATCTTGACTTATATGAACTAAGTCACAGAAAATAATATAGAAAAGGATGCTGGTGAAGTATCACATGCAATTATGCTTTGTTGATATACTCATCCAACATCTCTTTATTTACTAATTGCTAGGTTGTCATAATGCTACATGGAATTCTGTATAAAAATAAACCCAATTGTAATCACATTGTAAGCCATGTATCAACAGATTGTGCATTTCTTGTGCTGTAAAACAACGAATCAAGATGAAGTTCGAAGTGATACATAATGTGTCCATGATGCTACGTGGAGAATGTGGCTGAGACTCTTCTTCTGTGAAATGAAGGGTGTTTTCCCCCAAAAGTAGCGCTTCTCTGTTTATAGGAGAATACTTACAAAGTTAGAGTCCTAGTGTCAGGAGCCAGAGAAGCCTCTGAGCAGAGGAGAATGTACTTTACAGAAACTGCACATTTAAAAATACATATTGAAAGCAGTGGCTCGGCACTCTTCTCTTGGTGAAATAGTCTGCCTGAAAATTTGAAATTGCCTCAACAATTCACGCTCTTACAGACCAAGATTGGAAAAAGCACAGGGACAAATAGCCAAACAAATGGAAGCACATGAATTATGAACCAAAGGCTGTGGAGCCCCCAGCTAGATCAGGCCCTCTGGATAAGTGAGACAATTGAATAGCTTGAATTGTTTGGGAGGCACCCAGGCTGTGGGACCCAGACCTGTCCTTAATGCATGAGCTGACTGTTTGGAACCTTGGGATTACACAGGGACACTTTGCTCAGCCTGGAAGGAGGGTACTAGACCTGCCTGTACTGAATCCACCAGGTTTAAATGAATCCCCAGGGGAGTCTTGGCCCTGGAGGAGATGGGAATGGAGGGGAGGGGATGGGGGGAAGGTGGGAGTGGGGGGGGAGGGGGAGGACAGGGGAACCCATGGCTGATGTGTAAAATTAAAACACAAATATAAGAATAATAATAAAAGGGAAAAAAAAGAAGGAGAAAAAATTTTGAAATTGCCAGGTGGTGGTGGTGGCAGCACATGCCTGTAATCCCAGGACTAGGGAGGCAGAGGCAGGTGGATCTCTGTGAGTTCAAGGCCAGCCTGGTCTACAAAGCTAGTCTGGGACAGGCTCCAAAGTTACAGAGAAACTCTGTCTTGAAAAACCAAAAAAAAAAAAAAAAAAAAAAAAAAACCAAAACATTGAAATTAATGAGTTCTTTGTTTGTAATTCCCCATCAACTAGTTTATGTCTTTCCTTCCTCTGTTAGAAGTTGAATCTGTTTTTAATCTGTATTATTTATCTATATGTCCACCAGCATTCTTTTACGGTTTCACAACACATAGAGGAATTATGTCACAATAGCTACAAAAGGAACATATATTTTCTCAAATTTTGGTCAACCAGACCTTTCCCCTCTCAAGTAGGATGTCTTCCAGGTACAGGGTTATGATAACGACCTTTTCATCAGGATCAGGTTGCTGTGTCTGTCCTGAAATTTTCAATAAGCCCTTATCAGTAGCATATCATGTGGGGTTCTCTTGTAGATGGTTCCCTTCCTCTGCTCTATCTTCCAAAGTTTTATTCGCATGCATTCTCTAATAGTGCAAGTCATTCTGCCTTTATCTGAACTCCATCTGCCTTGTGTTAAAGGGAAGAAGTCTTTGGGGTTGTGTACACTGTTTCAGCTGTACCTTTGTTTGCTTGAGTACAATTAACGTTTCCATAATCTGAGTACCTGAGTAACATACACCCTCATGATGGCTAATAGAACATAACTAATGCATTGCTTTATTAATTCTAACACTTCAATTTCACGGGTTTTTAGAAGGCTTTGTTACTGCATTATATACCCTCTATACAATACACAAGGTGTTATAGATTTCAAAATAAAACATCTCAAATCTCATTTTCAGTAATCATTACCTATTATTGCCAGAAAATTCTCTAAATTACATTTTCACTTCACTGTTACCATCCTACATGAGAAATCATGTGTAAATATACAAATTCAAATAGTTTGGATTGAAGCTTCTCCTCTCTAAATTTGTTGACCTTTCAGGATTGATGTATGCTATGGATATCACTCTGTATAAATGAAGTGCTGATTGGCCAGTAGCCAGGCAGGAAGGATAAGGTAGGTGGGACAAGGAAGAGGAGAAGGCTGGGAACAGGAAGGCTGGGAGGAGACACTGCCAGCTGCTGCCATGAGAAGCAACATGTAAAGAAACCGGTAAGCCACAAGCCATGTGGCAAAGTATAGACTAACAGAAATGGGCTAAATGGGCTAAATATAAGAGTAAGAGCTAGACAATGGTAGGCCTGAGCTAATAGCCAAGCAGTTTAAATAATATGAATGTCTGTGTGTTTATTTTATAAATGGGTTGTTGGACTAATAGGGCTTGGTTGGGGCTGGAGAGAAGCTCTACAACTACAGATGTACACATTTAGGTATGACTTTTTAAGTGTAACATATCATACACTATATGTATTCATAAAATATGATGATAGAAATGATATTTTATAAATATGCAGCCTAGAATAATATTATTTAACTACCATACTTCCACCCTTTACAAGGCTAATTCATACAGAGTAAGGAATTTGGCTAGCCTTTGTCCTTGGTTACTGGAAAATAACTTATAAATTCTAAACATTTCCCAGGTGACAAGAGTGTATTTGTTATTCATGTAGGATCCTGACAGTCCCTATTAATGAGATGATTCAGGGCAAGTACTGGCCTTGGCAGAAAGACCAAGCTGCAATTAGAGTGTTGAGATCCTGAGACACATTATCCTACTCTGACCTTTAGGAGCAGACCGTGACTGGGGATAAAGTCCAATGGTGTAGATAATGATTCAGTTACCTACACCTATGTAAGGAAGCAGCTCCTGGACTCCAAAATTCATGAGAGCTTCCATGTTTTGCACTGGCCTGCTTTGTGTGACCTCAACTGTGTGGACAAGTGCCTTCCTTCATATTCAGGATTTAGAGCAAAGTTTCCAACCTTAACATCATTGACAATTTGAAGGAGAAATAGCTCAAACTGTCAATGATGTTAAGCTACTTCATGCTGTGTGTCCGTGTGTGTCTGTGGGGGGGGGTATCTGTGGGTATCCATGTCCGTATGTGTGTGTGTGTGTGTGTGTGTCCTTGTCTCTGTGTGTCTATGTGTATCTCTCTGTGTGTAGGGTTGTTCTGATCAACATAATGATGCTTCTCAATGTTGAATATGTAGAAAATTAATAAATTATATATAAATACCTTAAAATTAGTTATATGGAACCCAGTGGTGGTGGCACATGCCTTTAAGGGGGAATCACAGCGCACAGGAAGAAGAGGCAGATGGATCTCTGAGATTGAGGCCAGCCTGGTCTACAGAGTGAGTTCCAGGACTGGCACCAAAGCTACACAGAGAAACCCTTTCTTGAAGAAAAAAAAAGTAGGTATGTGGAAATTTGCCCATGAAATGAATTTTGTAGCTAATACTGGTGAAACTCAATAAATGAATAAATATATATATAATGATTATACTCTTCCCCATGTGAATATATTTTCCTTAAAAATTCCAATTATGGCACTGTCATTGCTGTTATTTTTAATAGAGAAGCATTTTCACCACATATAAAACACAGATTATTTTTAAGATAAATATTTCATACTGTTATTATTTCTCCTAAAGCTGTGTTGAGAAATATTTCTTCAAGTATTCAGATAATTTGTGTTGCCCATTTCCATAGGAAAAAAGTATTCCATAATTTTATATAGTAATATGTGCACTAGTGGAAACTAGTGCCCTTCTCAATGCCAAAAGTCCCACATAATTTTTCTACTTACTGGCAGACAGAAGTTTATGGCTACATAATCTCTCTCTCTCTCTCTCTCTCTCTCTCTCTCTCTCTCTCTCTCTCTGTGTGTGTGTGTGTGTGTGTGTGCGTGTGTTAGTAAATATTCAACAAAATAATTTAATTACCTATTTTCTGTGGTGAATATAAATTCCAGCATTTCTTTTTTAATTTTATGTACATGAATATTTTGCCTGCATGTATATCTTTGTACCACATGTGTGCCTGGTGCCTATAGATACCAGAAAATGGCATCAGATTCCCCAGGCCTGGAACTACACCCAGTTGTTGCACTGAACCTCAGCCTTCTAGAATAACAGCCTGTGCCTTCATCACTGAGCCACGTCTGTCTATCTTTTCTTTAACCTCAGATTTTTGCATTAAATCACAAAGACAAATATAATAAATAAATAAGTTTATTTTATTTGCTTTAATGTCTTCTTGACTGGTGTTAATTAGAGAATATTGACCTTCACAAACTGACAGTGGGACACTTCAATATCCAACTCTCACCAGTAGACAGGTCATCCAGAACAAAACTAAGCAAAGAAATGCTGGCGCTAACTGATGTTATAAACCAAATGAACCTAACAGATATTTACAGAACATTTTACCTAAACATGATGAAGGTTGCCCTAAGAGACAAGTTCAGAACACCAAATGTGTACATAAAACTAAAAAAAACAGAGAAATATCATACCTGCAACTTAACAACACACCTGAATGAATAAAACAAAGAGTTGGTTCTTTGAGGAAATCAACAAGACAGACAAACTCTTACCAAATTAACTAAAAGGCAGAGAGAGAATATCCAAATTAACAAAATCAAAAAGAAAAGGGGGAAAATAACAGCAGACATTGAGGAAATCCAGAGAATCATAGGGACATTCTTTAAAAATCTGTACTCCATCAAATTGGGGGTGGGTGGGAAGGGAGAATTTTCTCAATAGGTACCACTTACCAAAGTTGAATCAGGATCATATAAGCGATATAAATAGGCCTACAACCTAATTAGAAGCAGTCATTAAAAGTGTCCCATCTAAAAAAAAGCCCAGGGCCAAATGGTTTTACTGAAGAATTCTACCAGACTTTCAAAAGTTAATGCCAATACCCATCAAATTATTCCAGAAAATAAAATGGAATATTGCCCAGTTCCTTTTATCAGGCCACAGTTACCCTGACACTGAACTCATAAAAAGGCCCAACAAAGAAATAGAATTATAGACCAATTTCTCTTATGAACATAGATCTGCATTCTATCTAAAGAGAAACATACACACCAACCTAGCCACAATCATTTTATCTTTGATGGTGTACAACCTGCAAGATTTGCTAGGGAAATAATGGCACAATGTTTGTTGAAGTAACCAACCAATTTCTGATTTGACCTAAGGCCCACTCCATGAGCTAGAACGCATACCCAACATGCTTGGGTGACCAAAATCCTGAGCCTAGATAGCTCAAGGATCTAGGGTAAAACCAAATAATACTTGCCTTAAAGGGGGCTGGGGATGTAGTAAAATGACTCCTAATTATATTATGCTATAATCACAAATCAGTAGCTTATTCTGCTACTTCTCATCAGAGAAGCTTCCTCCTGCAACAGATAGATTAGAACATATACAGAGACACAGGTAAACAGTCTGCAGAGGGAGAAATACCTTGGAGCATTCAACCTTAAATGAGATCTTCCATCAAATCTTCCCTTTTAAAGCTCAGGAAACTCCATGAAAAAGGAGATGGAAAGATTGTAAGAGCCAGAATGGATGGAGGACACACACAAAAGAACAAAAACAAAAACAAAAAAAATCCCCCAAAAAACAAACAAAGAAAGAAACAGCCCTCTAAATCAACTCACAGAGACTGAAACAGCATGCACAGGGCCTGCACAGGTCTGCACCAAGTTCTCTGCACATACATTATGGCTTCCAGTTTAGTGTTTTTATAGGATTTCTGAGAGTGTCTCTGATTCCTGTGCTTTCTCTTGGGCTCTTTTTTCTTCTGTTGTTTTGTCTTGACCAACAGTGATGTGATAGTTTTTGTTTTATCTTATTATATTTTTATATTAAGAATGAATGAATGAATATCTAACCACTAAATTAAAGGTTAAGTGTTGTGAGTGGGAAAGGGAAAATCAGTTTTCTCCAATGGAATAGTGCTGGATATATGAACCACTCCAGGATAGGCCTCATATACAAGAGTATTTGACCAACATATAATGGACACCCAATTTTTTATGAGCTCTTATTTGGTTACAGTATGGAAGTTTTCTTTCTTTTCTTTCTTTTTTTTCTCTTTTACTTTGTGTTTCATTTTCTTTTCTTGTTTCTTTTTGGGGGGTGTTGTTGTATTGAACTTGCTTTTTGAGAAAGAACTTAATGTTTGGTAAAGAGAGGGGAAAGAGGATTTGGAAGGGCTTGGAAAAGGGGAAGTTCTTGCTTATCTTGTTTTTAGATAAGCAATTGCTGTGCTCTTCCCAGAAGAAGACTATTTCTCCTGAACTTCGTACTTGCCTGTAGCTCTTTGTCTGGTCTGAAGCCTCCTCAGCTTTTCATGTTGCCATGTCTACCAGTACTGTCCTTGTTCAGTTCATGTTTAGGCGGTCATGTTGGTGAGACTGTATGAGTGTACCTGTTGACACTTTCAGGAGAGGCATCTCACAGGAAATCCCTGCTCCTCTAGCTTTTATGCTTTTTTGCCTCCTCTTCTGCAATGATACTTGAGACTTTAGTGTGGGAGTGTTTTGCATATGTATCAGCTCTTCCATTGATTGTGATTTTCTGTAATGGTTTTCTACAAAGAGAGGTTACCTTGATGCAGTGTAACAACTCATGGAGAAATGATGTAATTATATTATAATCTCAAAACATTAAAACAGCATAAATAATAATAAAGGAAATATATAGTCCACAGGTGTAACATTAAATCATTTTAAATAATTTTACTCAAATATAAAAAATTAAAAGTGAAGATAATTCAATATATAAGCTATAATATTCAACTTTTTAATTGGATAAATTATATGCCAATAGTCAGGCACAGTATCCTTAAAGAGGATGTCAAGTGCAGGTATGAGTAATGAAACATTAGATGAATGTAAATGTCCTCATGTAATCATGTACAACAAATATTTCAATGGTAAGAGAAATAAAAGAAAGTTAGCTAGTTATGTGCTAAGGGACCCTGCTGATCAGAGGTTGCAGTCTATCATGGTCTGGTAGCTTTCTCCAAGCTCAGCAATATGAAAGACTCCCTCTCCAGCTAGGCTTCCTGTTTTCTACCTGTCCATATTTGGAAGATGTCTCTAGGCCTAGATGCCTGACTTATCTCAAGGATAACCCTTGACATTGTTCCTTGAAAACACTCTTCCCTGCTGGCCACACAGTAATTAAGTAACATGCTCTAGCTATTTTCATAGGGCCCTACTGCCGCTAACCTAGCTTTATGTTAGGAGCGTGCTGTTTAATACAAATTGGGTGATTCCCCAGTTACAATTCCCAATCCTATGCATTTCCTCTACTCTGGAATAAAGTTGAGCTGTCTCACTGAAGTCATTGAAGTCATATCCCTGAGGACTAGCCCTGTCATATCCACAGCCGAACAAACCCTGTTCCCCACTTGTGCTCCTTTCCCTTGTGGACCTGTGGCCATGATCCCAAGGAAGAAGGAGAACCCCAATTGTGGAGGCACACATTTATATTCCCACAAGTTGGGGATCACCTCGGGTTACACAGAAAGTAATCCAGGGAAACCTAGGGAGATAGTCTCTCAAAAATTAGAAGAAAGGAGAGAAAGCATTTGTGTAGCATTTAAGAAATCCAAACATCATTTAATGGCAGAAAAAGTCAGCGGAAGATGTAGTGAGTAGCCATTCCAGCCTTGGCCTGGAAGTTCCAACCCCCACTGAGGCTTCAATGGTCATACCTACAAGGTGGGACTGAGAGAGGAACTGAAGACCCAGGATCAAGAGGAGAGGCTTCTCTTGGTTCCAGGACCCTGGACGCTGGAGGTAGACCAAGCAGAGTTCTCCAGAGAACACCGCCAGACTGCCCATACCTTTCCTAGACCCTGCAAACCTATCCTTTCATTTGTAACTTACCCCACAAAATAAACCTCCCTTTTAACTATGTTGAGTGGCCTTAATAATTTCACCAATATCTGGCACTCACGTGGGGCAAATTCCAAAGGCCTAGGCTGCTCCCACCCTCAGCCTCTTCCCCAGCTGGCGGGTACCTAAACCCACCTGCAAATTTCCATTTAACCAGGGAAGGCCTACAGTGTTCCATTCCCAAAAAAGGGAGCAGCCAGTCTGGTCTTAGTTCCCCAGCTTAGCCCCCAGACCTGCAAAAACCGCTGTGAGTGAGGCCTTCCCACTCTTCCCTGAGTGCTGGCTCCCTGCCATCTTGGCTCCTGTCTTCAGCTGCCACCAGCCAAGGTCGCCAGCAGGCCCTGCTTTGTAGCTATACCACTGCCTCCTGCTGGCTGAAAAGTGCTACTGCACCACCCAAAACCACAGAAAGGTAAGCTTCTTTTAAGTAAAAGTACTTGATAATTTTACACCTTAAAACTGACTAACAAATTTTGAATAATTCTTGTAATATGGCTGACAACATTACCTCACAAGAATTTAAAAACCTTTTTGCCTATATGATGAATGACACTTTCCTGGAAATATATGACCTCCCTAAGGCATATCTGGCCTGTACCATTTTGGCATTCATCGTAATAATTCACACAGTGTTCAAACACTGGTTGAATAATAAGAGCAAAGATGAGTCATTATTGGGACTGATACAGACTTTAAAAGATAGCAATGAAGGCTTACAGAAAGATTCTCTCTCTGGAATCTGCTAACCAGAATTTACAAAACAGGCTTGTACCCAAAATTGATTTTATTGACAATAAATATAAATATTTAATGGATAGAACACTAACTCTCCAGAGTGAAGTTGTAGCTACTCAGACACTATATAAGGAAGAAAAATTATTATTAATTGATAAGATAAAGTCCATGGAATCACGTTTTTCAGAATAACATAAAAACTTCCATGATTCCATGAGAAACCTGGAATCCCTTATAAGAGAGGAGGTTTACTCCCTGGAACAGACTCATTTACAAGCCCTGGAGGAAACTCTCAATAAACATGACAAAGGATCTAATAAGCTGAAGTGCAAGACCATACAGGTTGTAACATCTCTAAATGGCTCTCATACAATAGCTTATCCTGTTATCATCCATGAGAAAACAGCAGATGACACACACCCCAAGCCATATATGACATATACATTACAACTAATTTCAACAAGGGACTTTAAAAATATAAAGGAAGCAGTAGTTACATATGGGATACATTCCACATATGTAAAACAGATGTTAAATTCATTGTCTACCTCACATAGAATCATTCCAAATGACTGGCATCAGTTAAGTTCAGCTGTTCTAGAATATCGCCAGCAGTTACAGTGGAAAAGCTGGTTGAGAGAAGAGACAAGAAATTTAGAACAACAAGGTAAGCTCAGAGGTTTTGTGATCTCCCAAGATCAAATACTTGGTGAGGGATGTTTCGCTGACAGGAATGTACAAGCCATTTATGATGAGCATACAATATCCCTATGCTGTACAATAGCTCTAAATGCTTGGGAAAAAATTCCAGAATCTGGAAAAGCAACTGAGGTATACACAAAGATATTTCGGGGACTGCAAAAACCCTTCACTGATCTTTTACAAAGGCTGAACACAGGTATAACAAAATCTGTGTCCGATAAAGAATTAAGAAAAGTATTAACTGAGTCCTTGTCATTCAACAATGCTAATACAGAATGCAAAACAATACTTACACACCATTAAAAATCAGATCAGCTCCTTTGGAAGAATGGATTCAGTATACTAATGATGTTGAGTCTCCTAACTACAGTAATGAGGCTTGGATAGGAGAGACAAATCCCAGAGGTGAAAGAAGGCCGCGTGGTACCAAATGTGTTTTAAATGTGGTACACCAGGTCATATAAATAAAAACTGTACATGGGGTAATCCTAGAGGTAATACTCCTTCTAGGAATAGCCTAAACAGGAGACCCCAACCACCTCCTGGATTATGTAGAAGATATGGCAAAGACCGACATTGGACCAGTGAGTGCAGATCAAAAATAGATATACAAGGCAACCCTTTACTGGCAGGAAACACCCCAGGGGGCCTCTTGCAGGCCCCCAAATCAAATGTGGTAAGAACATTCCCAGCCACTGTGGAAGAAATTCCTCTCCAGTACAACTGGATAAACCAATGCCTAATGTAAAAACCAATACTACAATGGATGATAAAACAGGTCTGATAGATGAATCACAGTTTACTAAGAACACAATAAAACAAATATTTTGGCAGACTTCCATAAATGAACAAAGAACAAAGCTTAAAATTTGAATTAATGGCTTGGTTCTGTAGGGCCTGGTAGACACAGGTGTGGATGTGACTATAATTACACCAAAATCATGGCATCCGAATTGGCCTCTTCAAGAGGTAAATGTCCAACTTTTAGGAATTGGCATCCTATCTCAGATAAAACAGAGTTTGAGATGGGTTGAATGCATAGGGCCAGAAGGACAGAGAGGAAGCCTGAAGCCATATGTAGCAAATGAAGCAGTAAATCTTTGGGGCTGAGATCTGTTATAACAGTGGAATACCCAAATTAAAATTCCTACACTCTCAATAAAGGCATACAGGCCAATGCATGTTTCTAGGAGTAATATCATAACATGCTATAAAAAACAGTCACCAAACATTCAGGCTGTACACAAACAGAGCACAACTGCTGTTGAACTCTCAGAAGTACCAACTGCCTTACCTTTAAAATGGCTAACTAATAAACCTGTCTGGGTTGGACAGTGGCCTTTGACAAAAGAGAAGCTACAAGCTTTAGAACAGCTGGTTCAAGAGCAGTTAAATACTCAACACATTGAAGAACCTACCAGCCCTTGGAATTCTCCTGTATTTCTTATTTTTAAAAAAAGTCTGGTAATTGGAGAATGCTGACAGATCTGAGAGCTATTAATAAAGTAATTCAGCCAATGGGCTCCCTACAGACTGAGATGCCCTTGCCCTCTCTGCTACCCAAAGAATGGCCTATAATAGTTACTGACTTAGAAGACTGTTTCTTTACCATACCCTTACAAAAAAATGGTAGAGAAAAATTTGCCTTCACAATTCCTAATTATAACAATTCTCAGCCAGTCAAGAGATATCAATGGAAGGTCCTCCCACAGGGAATGTTAAACAGCCCTACTTTATGCCAATACTTTGTGCAAAAGCCATTGGAGATAATTCTTGTAAAGTTTCCACAATCCATAATTTATCATTATATTTGATGATATCCTATTAGCTGATCCAAAGTTAGACACATTAGAAAGCATGTTTGAAGAAGTAAAAAATGTTTGCCTCTCTGGGGACTGCAAATTGCTCCTGAAAAAATACAAAGGTGAGATTCTATTATTACTTATGATATAAGATAGAGCTAAAAAAATATACCCCAAAAGGTACAACTGAGGAGAGATTGACTGAAGACTCTTAATGATTTTCAAAAGTTGTTAGGAAGCATTTCCAACTTATTGGGTATCATGGGAATATACAAAGATGGACTACAAAATTTGGCTAATACTCTAAAAGGGGACAAAGAATTAAATAGTCCAAGAGAATTATCAGTAGAAGCTGAGAAGGAATTGGCTCTAGTAGAGAAGACAATTCAAGAAGCACATGTGGATCATGTGCATGCAGAACTTAAATGCATTCTTGTCATATTCTCCTCCAGACATTCCCCCACAGGTATTTTGATGCAGAGGGAAGATATTATATTGGAATGGATATTCCTACCAAGTAAACCAAATAAGAAATTAAAGACTTATATAGAAAAGATCTCTGATTTGATTCAAAAAGGTAAATTAAGACTTCGCCAGTTGACAGGATTGGACCCAGCAGAAACTGTAGTACCTTTAACTAATGAGGAAATTTCATCACTATGGAAAGATAATAAATACTGGCAGAGAGCCTGCAGTAACTTTTTGGGAGAGATTAACAACAATTATCCCAAAAGCAAGAAAATAGAATTCATAAAGACGACTGAATGGGTCTTTCCTCACATTGTACAACACAAGCCAATTTCTGAAGTCTTCACATTCTAAACTGATGCAAATAAATCAGGGAAAGCAGGATACAAATCAGGAGACTTAAGTGGTACAAAGTCCATATAGCTCTGTACAAAAGGCAGAATTGTATGCCATTCTTATGGTACTGATGGACTTCACAGAACCCCTCAATATAGTCACTGACTCTCAATATGCAGAGAGAGTTGTTTTACACATTGAAACTGCTGAATTTATTCCTGATAATACAGAATTAACTTCATTATTCATACAACTGCAGGAAATCATCAGAAAAAGGGAACATCCTATATATATAACACATATCAGATCCCATACAGGTCTGCCAGGACCTCTAGCACAAGATAATGATGAGATTGATCAGTTACCAACAGGTAATGTTCTAGAAGCCTCAGAATTTCATAAGAAACACCATGTAAATAGCAAAGGTTTGAATAAGGATTTCTCCATTACTTGGCAACAAGCTAAGGATATTGTGAAAAAATGTCCTACTTATTCCTTCTGTAACCAAACTCCATTACCTGCAGGGAGCAATCCAAAAGGTATACAAAGAAATGAAATTTGGCAGATGGCTATGTTTCAATTTGCAGAATTTGGAAAATTAAAGTATGTACATCATACCATTGACACCTATTTCAGTGGGCAACTCCTATGAGTTCTGTAAAGGCCAATTCTGTGATTACACACCTATTAGAAGTTATGACCATCATGGGAATACCTGTACAAATTAAGACAGACAATGCCCCAGCCTATGTCTCCAATAAAATGAGACAGTTCTTTGCTTATTACAATATAAAGCATGTTATAGGTATACCACACAATCCCACAGGCCAAGCAGTCATAGAAAGATCCAATCGAACTTTAAAGGATATGCTAAATAAACAGCAACAGGTAACAATGACTCCTAGAAATAGATTGCATAGTGCTTTATTAACCTTGAATTTTCTCAATGCTGATGAGAAAGGAACAACAGCTGCGGAGAGACATTGGACAACAGACAAAACTCCTGAGCTAAACCAACCAGTTTATTTCAAAGATGTGTTGACCTCAGAATGGAAACCTTGATATGTCCTATGTTGGGGAAGGGGTTTTGCTTTTGTTTCTGCAGGAGAAGAAACACTATGGATACCAACAAAATTAATAAAAAAAAATCGATTTCAACAGGAGAAACCCCTTGATGAAGAGAAGTAAAAGATCATCCACCAATGTGACATCTCTTCAAGTTGTAAGTAAAATTTAACAATCAAAGGTTGGGGTAGGGTTCTGTTTTTGTCTTTCCAGGATAATGGAAATACCCATCTTCCAGAAATCATAAGGCCTTGGATATCCGGATGTTTACAGCAGAAAGAAAGACTCTATTGGTACCAATCTACACAGGGTAAGATATCACTGTCTAACATCTATATCTCTATCAATCTAGAATATTTGTGGTTCCAATTTAATTATAAACCAAGCTGGCTTTGGAGATGGAATTGGCTCACTCCTTCTCTAAACCCAAGCATATTGATAAAAGAAAAGGTTGAGAGATTCTTCAGTCCCATATCAGAAGAGCCCTCTGATGTGAGAGAGAAGGAAACCAATTATAAGGGACCAACCATTGTCTTCAAGATTCTAATTCTCTCCATGCTTACTCTTTATATCTCAGAAGCCTTTCTTACATGTCATGTCATCTTTAATTCCAAACCTTCCATTCTGATAAAAAAAATAAGTTTTTTCCAATAGCAATCTCTGAAGTCTCCAGAAGGAAGATGGGGCCCCAACAACAACAACTCTACCCAATCCAGAATGATACCATAATAATCATCATCATACTACACTACTTGCCAGAATTTCAGACAATCTTACCCATTACTCTGAGAATTGCTGTAGAATCTACAGTTAATCTAACTGAGATTTAACTATCTGAGCTTTCTCACAATACCCAACAGAGATACCATCACCCCCTAAACAGCAGGAAGCAATTCTAAGAAAACGATGCCCCTTCTCCCTAAGGTTTCATATTTCTCAGGGTTATGGATGATGGTTCTAGGGTTGGGGATGGAAGAAACTCTTAAACTCAGTACTCTCCTTAAGGAAAGAAAATATGTCTCAAAAAAAGGGAAAAGAAGAAACGGAATGGATAGGTATAAGATTATGATAGACTATAATATTCATTAGTAAACAAATTTAGTAAAATAGCAGCCATAGATAATTTGCACTGTTATGAATTCTTATATGTTGATACAAATATAAACTTTTTATATTCCTATTTAAGATAATTCATATATTGATACAAATACAGAACTATGTTTGTTATAATGTACACATATTTTTACTCTTATTTGAAATATTTGTATATTGATACAAATGTAAATTGATATCTGTCATACTGTATGTATGTTCTACTTCTGTTTAAGATATTCTGTATACTGATGTATATTTAGGATTATTATCATATTGCATATTGCACTATACATTCCTATCTCTGTTAAAGATATTTTGTGTATTGTCACAATTTTAAAGTCATTGTCCTTTTACTGTACATTTGCTTACAGACTGTTTTCCTTGTTTATATGAAGTCTTAGTCCTTAGGTTGTTTAGGTAGATAAGACTTACAGATATATTGTCACCTATGCTTGTCATCTCTATAATTATGTTAGTTAGGTTATCCAGATTTATAAATACATCGGTCGGATGGACAGGTAATCTTCAAACACTTCATGGACCTAGAGAATATGGCATTTAAATAACTTAGAATTCTGTTGATGTGAGACACAATTGCTCCTGGCAGCACCAATTTGATCCCAAGAGAATGTTGGGCTTCTATGACATTTTCATTTGGAAGTTTGTTTTCTTGGCCCAAAATGGCCTACTGGGCAAAGAACTGCCCTTGCCTCAACTGCTGACAGTACAAATGCTGTCCTTTCTGGACAAGTGGGACACAAAGAAAGTGACCACTGTACTTTACCAAGACAGGGTAAGATGGTCTTTCAGAATTCCTGCTTCTGAAAATGGTCTGTCAGATACTCTAGGCCTGTAGCCAATTTGAATGCTCCAACGATGCTGAGAAACATTAGGTGACTGTCCAGGCTGCCAGTTGTCTCTGTCTACTCTTGCAAGACTCTTGAAAGTTGCTTGCATCCTTCTCCCATTTCTCAGGTATTATTATATTCCTTCTCAGGTCTTTGATGAGGTTGAAGACAAGCAGTTATAGTTACAACATAGTATATACAATATATATCTTAGAGAGAATATATTAAGTATTAGACTTGGGTTTTTTAACATAGGACACCTTTTGGAATGATCTTTGTAACATGCCACCTACCCACACTCTAGACTTCCCTGGATTTTAGTGTGTGATTTTTGCTTGATATTGTTTGCATTCATTATAATTCCAACTTATGTAGGTCATTATCCCTCATTACTCCTGGAGAATATTTGATAACCATTTCTTTGAATATAGTCTTGTATTAGGTTAGAACCTTCTTATTTAGACAAAAGGGGGAGATGTATTGGGTAGGCATTCCAGCCTTGGCCTGGAAGTTCTAACCCCCACTGAGGCTTCAGTAATGGTCATGCCCACAAGGCGGGGCTGAGGGAGGAAGCTGAAGACCCAGGATCAAGAGGAGAGGCTTCTCTTGGTTCCAGGACCCTGGATGCTGGAGGTAGATGGAGCAGAGTTCCCCAGAGAACACCGCCTGACTACACCATACCTTTCCCAGACCCTGTAACCTATCCCTTCATTTGTAAGTTACCCCACAAAATAAACCTCCCTTTTAACTATGTGGAGTGGCCTTAATAATTTCAGCAATAGGAAGATAAATGAAACCATTTATTATTGTTATATATAGGTACATGAGACTAAAGATTTACATATATTGGTGGAAGGTGATTGATATTTGTTTGTTCACTGGAAGACTTGTAATTTACAGATAAGTGGAAAAAGACAAAAACAATCAATGTAACATTAAATTTAAATAATTATATTTATTATTATATTTATAAGACCACAAGTACATGAGTCTGAACATAGGGATATTTGTATAGCAGGCGCACATTGATACAAATGAATACACACATACGTGTTTGTTCTCTGTCAGTTGACAGGTGAGAAGCAGACACCCCCAGTCCCAGTCACCACACACATGCAGATAATGCTTATAAACATTATTCTCCCACAATAGAGGCAAGAATTCCTAACAGGAATGGTCCACTGCATATACAAGGTGACTCATACCGTCACAGAATGACCCAAGAAAGGATGTGCTGAAACAAAAGGATTCCATGCAATAATAGGTGTGTGTCAAAGTACACAGAAAGTAACTCAATAAGTTGCCAAATTGCTAGGATTAAAACAACTGAAATAAGAAAATAAGCCATTGTATTTATTACATTACATTGCAATTCTATGTATTACTCTATATTGTCATCAAAAATAAAATAATTATTGTTTATACTGATATTCAATAAAAAATTAAATGAGTCTACAAGAATGTTGGTCTTTTCAGCAATGGCATCTGACTGAGTAACTGTGGGTGACCAAGAATATTAGCAAACTCCTGTATTGGTTTGGGTGTCTCTGGTGCCTCTCTGACCAGTGACTCATAGGAAGGTAATTTGTACCTGATAACCCATGTCTTCTGAGAGAAATATCCTTCACCCATGCAGAACACTTCTGCTCAAATTCCCATTTCAGATTATATTTTAATCACCTTGCAAACTAGTGGAGTTTCACAGGGTTTCTTTATAAGGTACCACTTTAGTTTTGGCAACCCATCCTCATCCTTCTTTTTCCCTGCCCATCTGGTCCCATCCCCACATAAGCATTTTCCTTTCAAGATTCATTCCCCACACTTGGTTAGAGAAGTCACCAGGCATAAGGGAAAACACATTGATACATTTTTTGCTAAATGGTTACATATAAATATTTTTGTTTATATCCATCAACTTGTTCAGTTTCCAACCTTGGTCAGTGAAGCCACTTTTGGCAGTGGGTGGTGGCTAATGCAGAGACTTTTGTGTGCTCAAAGTGCTGAGAATGAGCAAGTGTGAATGCACAGCTATACCAGACCTCAGAAGGCTTGGGGAATATTGTGGAATAGAGGGTTAAAAGGATGTAAGAGCTGGAGGATGGGGCAATATGCTGTGAAATGCTGGCCACAGGACTTGACGTAACTATTTCACACAGAAACTCACAAGACATGTGCAAATCAGTTAAAAATTCCAGCCTGAAGAGGGGGTGCTCTCCACAATGTCCTATCACTGGTAGGTGATCTGTGATCTAGTGGATGACCACAAACCCATGAGGTTGGGAAAGACTGATGATAAGAGGGTCTAATACAAATTGGAGGCAGGAACTGGAGAATGGATAGAACCAAAATGTATTATATACATTTATGGAATTTTTGAAGACGAGCATTTATAATGTTAAAAAGTGTAATTTCACTGGCAAGAATTTTAGCTTTAGCGTTATCTTCATATGCTGATTTTTTTCTGTCAAGACTTGAAACAAAAATAAATAAAAATTACAAACTAAAAAGCCATCCAATGTGTTTCAGGTGTGCCAACTTATAAACAGGCACATTACAAATAGTAGACATGCAGCCTTCTGTGAACAAAATATTTGATGAGAAAGATTTAATACTTTCAATCAATTAATTATGCATTAATATTAGTTTAAAATAATTCAAGTACAGCTTGTGACTTTATTGTGTGCTTCTTGAGTACTTTCATGCCACAGTACTTTCATTTTATTTCCTTTGAACTCACACATCCACAACATCGTCCTTGTTTCATTAATGGCTACAGTATCTTCGTCAGTCTTTGAGAATAATCTCTCATCTGTTTTGTTTTCTAATAATTTTGTACAGAGCGAAAAAATCCACAAGCTAAAAAAAACAAAAAAACAAAAACCTAGAGGCATGCCAGCCTATGTAGTTCAAAAGAGACTGCTGAGAGCGGGTAGGATCATTGTACCTCTCATTGATTGTTTGAAAATAAGCAGGGCAGATTCTCAGGGTCCAATTTTCTCTTTCTTTCAAGTCCTTCAGTCTTGTGTCAATGCCTTGAAAGCTTTGAGTTCATACCAATTGTTCTCCAAGTCACTCTTTTCAAGCTGAGTGATCTTAGGTGTAAGAGTTGCTTTCTAAAAGCAAATGTTGATGGGATTCATTTTGCTTTTGTTCTGCCTTTGAAAGCAAGAAATAAGTTAGAGTATACTTATTGTTAAGAAATATAAACAGTGGAAGTGGGAAACTGAAGTTAAAAAATCCAAAATCAATAAATTAAGAGCAAGAAAAAAGAAAGATATGCTGGTATACTATTTTGCTTCATGTTTCCTACGTTCTCACCCATTCGTTACACTTACAATGTGGGAATACTACTTGCTATATATATATATATATCATTTGCAACCATGACATGCTCAGAAGAATAATCAAAAGATGAAGGTATTTTGAAGCAGAGGAAAGCAAACTGAAATGACTTGACATCATTTTCCATTTACCTCAGGTTAAACTAGCTTTGCCTCACAGCCACTGTGAATAAACTGTAAAGTGTGAAATGCGGGATTCACACAATTAAATGCATTAACGGGGAACTGAATGCTTGATTTTACATTGGCTTTTGTTACTATCCACTACCCTGACAATAACAATTGTAAACTCTTAAATTTCTTATATTTTTATTGTTGAGGAATTAGAAGCTACTTGGAAAATCCAAACATTCTTAATTAGTACAACTGACATATTTGAAATGTGCAAACTATAATACAGCAGCAACTGAAAGCATATAAAAAAATCTGATCTAATTTGAAGGGAGACATACACAAATTGATATTTTTTTCATTAGGCAACCCCATATCTGCTGTTGTACCATTTCATGTTTCTGACAATTCTGGGATCATCCCAGTTGCTGGGCACCAAGAGAGTTGGCATCAGAATACTAGCCTTGCCAATATGAATGATTCACAGTGGATATTTATTAATTTTTAAATCTATTCTGTAAAATGTCAATCATGTGTTGTTAAAATGCCAAGAAAATATTCTGGGAAATGTGCATTACATCCTTATGTAAATATCATGAAGCATACTGACATAATCAAGATGCTATAGTCTATAGCATATATAATATCGCCTATTGTTCCTAGGCTACAACCATTCCATGATGCCATATTAAATATTGTAGGCAAATGTAATACAAATGGTATTTGTGTGTGCAAATAAAGAAAGGTGTGGTCAAAAAATACCTAGCAATAAGAAATGTTTATGTCTATATAAATAAAAACTGTTTTCATTTTTCTAGTATTAGAGATGCAACCTCACACACATTAAAGAAGAGCCCTACAAAGATGCACCCTCAGCCCATGATCATATGGGAGCTCACTATACATGATATATTTGTGTATGAGTACATTTGAGGTTCCCCATTGACCAAAAGGGAGACACTGTATGTCACCTGACTAGACTTCCTACTTTATATTCCCAAGCAATATTGCAAAAATGGAAGCCATGATTTTAAAATGTTATACATATGTATGTGCCTGTGTCTTCATGTCTGGGACATGTGTACAGCTGCTATCTGAGGCCAGAAGAAAGTTATAGATAACCTGTAGCTTGAGTTACAGGCAATTGTGAGCTGCTTAACATGGGTGCTAGATCAGGACTTGTTTGCCCCGGAAGAGCAGGAAGGCCTCTTACCTGATGAACCATCATTTCAGCCACAAGAATTCAGTTTTTGACTAGATGAATAAGTCCATCATTTATTTGCTTTTTAAAATTTGTTTAATACATTTAGAAGAGTAGACAACCTTTACACTTCCTCTATTCCATCATGTAGAGTGCCCAAATATCTTATATGGTGATAACTCCCTGCTAATATAAATATCTATGCTAAATTCTCTATCATCTATCTCCACTCTTCACTGAGCTCTGTTTTTGTCAAGTTAAAAGACTTTTGAGTAGACTAAACAGAAATAAAAATTAGCATATAGAGAGATAAAATAAAGTATAGAATTTTATATGTGCAAGCATCAAACATGTAGGTATTTTTGTATATGTGAACATGCACATATCTGTATATGAAATTCAAGTGATTACCTGTTTCCTTTCCAGGCAATGAGAAAGGTATGAGCATAGACTTACTCCTTACATTTTAAAGTTCTGTATTGGATTTCTCTAAGTCAATGCACAGATTGGCCTGTTTCAAGGAAAAAGAAAACTTTTTGTTTTACATTAAATGGACCACAGCTTACTTAACCATTTTTTTGCAGAAATATTGTCCTGAGTTTCAAAGTATTACTATAAACATATGCATATGTACCATTGTTTATTTCTCTAAGCACTCTTGGACCTTGCAAAACTTTAGATGCTCAGCCACAGTATGAAAGTTAACCAAGTTTTCTGTGCTCTTGCCAACAGTCCTCAACTTTCCAAAAACTGTCAGTTGAAGCAAGCTTTACCTTTTGATAGTAAATTGCATTTATTTCATTTTTAATAATGCGTGAATAATTTTCATACAGTTTGAGTAACTAGAGTTTTATAAATTTAAATGTGTCTAAAAGTGTCGCTATTATTCATTACAGAGTTTAATATTATTTAGTGTGACTGCTATTGTGTCTAGGGTACTGAGTTACAGTGATCAAGATTTCTTGTCTTAACCCAGTGGTGGTGTATACCTTTAATCCCAGCACTCAGAAGGTGGATCTCTATGAGTTCAAGGCCAGGCTGGTCTACAAAAATGAGTTCCAGGACAGGTTCCAAAGCTACATAGAGAAACTCTGCCTCGACAAAAAAACAAAAACAAATTTCTTGTCTTTTTCAAAGTCACTGTTGTTCTTTGGCACACACAGTACATAAAAATTCAAAAAAAATGGGAAAAACCTTTAAAATATTAGCAATCCATTCCATTAGCTAATGTTGCAGCTTTTAGAAAATGTCAGTTCACTTTTTTAAATATACTTTAAAAGTAAGTTAACATATCTGATAGCTGCTAGTTGCTGTTGTTTTTAATAGCATTTTCAAGTTTCTTTGACTTCTAAAAAAGAGTATGTTCCCTACCCAGAACTTAAAATGTGACAAACTGAAGAATTATTCAGCAGGTGGGCAATTTCAAATAACCAAATCTCACACAAACACAACTCTGACATATTAGAGACTCTTTCTTCTGTTTTGTTCCTTCTTATCAGGTAACAAATTAGTTTAGGAAATGAAGTTGCAGCTTCAGGGCTTTGGCTTGACTCTGGTAACCAGCCCATCACCCACACTGCTAGCTTTAATACCATGTGCTTTCTCAAACCATGCCTGACACCTCTTTTGTTTGAAGTGGATGATTCCTTCACCCAGATAAAGCAGAAGCTGCTGCAGAGCAGGCTGATTCTCATCTGTTTCTCATGCAGCTCCTCCTAAAAATCTGAACTTCCTGGGATTAGAACTATCAAGCAAGAGAGTGCACAAAATGTAAGGAAAAGTAAGGTTGCTGTGGTAGATCAAAAATACTCTGTGGCTTACAAGCCAGAATAAAGATGCTCTTTATCTTGTAGACTTGATGAAATCATCAGTATAAGTTGTGAGAAGGAATTAAATGTGAAGGACAGGAGATTGAATATCTGTAAGGAAATTCATGTGTTATCAGAGTTACAAACATGTTCCCACATTGGTCACCAAATGTAACCTGAATTTTTCTCAGGTCCTGCCTGGCCCCCTGTGGTCCAGACAAATCTCTAAATCTCTCTCACCTGAGGTTCCACATCTGCTTGGATCCAAGTAAGCATACAGAGGCTTATATTATTTACAAACTGTATGATCTATAGCAGGTTTTGTGCTTCTCTTATAGCTTAACCTATTTCTATTAATCTGTCAGTTGTCACATGGCTGTGGTTTACCAGTACTCTCACATCTTGTCTCTCCTGGCAGTGCAGACTTCTCCCTAGACTCTGCTTTACTCTGTTCTGTCTCTCTCCTTGGATTTCCTGCCTGCCTCTAAGCTGCCTTGCCATCGGCCCAAACAGTTTATTTATTAACCAATGGGAACAACATATATTCACAGCATACAGAAAGACATTCCCCAACACTTTTTAATTCATCAGAGCTTCCCATAAACATTGGCTAATTAGAGAGTTATATCTCCACCTGCTCATTACACATCTGAAGCCATTTTTAGAAAACAATGAGAGCAGAATGGTCATCCCTTGCTAGTAGGATGTGAGCCCTTAGAGCCCACTTCCTTATGATTAAATTGGTGCCTTCCCATGTCCATGCAATGATTCTTTCCCATTTCCATACAGTGGTTCTTTTCCATGTCCATACAATGGTTATCAATATCTGGTTACATTTCACTGGCCTCCATTTTTTGTTATATTTAATCTAATAACTTTATAATGCTTAGAAGATAAGAGAAAGTTAATACAATGAGAAAACTAATCTGTAAATAGTATTTTTTCTTTTCATTCATTATTGTCAATATACTCTCATTGTTTTAACAATGGCCCCCAAAATAACCATATTCTACATATAAAATAACATTTTTATGAGATGAAATTATGATATACTTTTTCCAATATAATTCCAATCAAGGCACACCCCATTGGAGTGAGGGAAGTAGTAACACTATAATTTTCCTTTAATGAGAGAATTGGTACTATGAGTTCTTCCACAGTAAACAATTTTACTCAGGTAACTTTATCTTGTTCTTACCACTTTTAGAATTATTTTATATCAAACATTGAAAATGATTTTAAGTAAATTTGTTATTTTCGGAGTATGTTGTAGTTAAGGTTTCTACTGCTGCTGTGAAGAGACACCATGACTATGACAACTCTTATAAGGAAAACATTTAATTGAGGTGGTGACTTACAGTTTCAGAGGTTTAGTCCATTATTATCATGGTGGGGAGCATGGCAGCATGAGGCAGATATGACACTAGAGTAGCAGCTGAGAGTCCTACATCTTGCAGGCAACAGGAAGTCAACCAAGACACTGAGCAGTATCCTGAGCATAGGAAACCTCAAAGTCCATTCCCACAGTGACACATTTCCTCCAACAAGGCCATGCCCACCCCAGCAAAGCCATACCTCCTAATAGTGACCATTCCCTCTGAGGATATGGGTACCAATTACATTAAAACTACCACAGAGTATAAGTTTGGAATAAATTGCATATGGCACTAATAGTCTTAATCTAGCCTATTCCAATATAAATACCCAGGAGCTTGTATAACCTGGCTTTTCATCATTTTTTTTAAAGAAAACTCAAATTCTACATGAAAATAATTTCTTAAAAATAGTCCTTGAATCTTTCTAACCTGAGAATGATGTTTGATTATTATCATTTCCCTAAACCACCTTTATCACATGGCATCAAAGCTCCTATTTGACTCCCATAACTATCTCTTGTCTCTCTTAGGAAGATTTTTGTTGAGCAGCCCCTTCCAGAGTATATTTTATGTAAAAAAAAAAAGTTGCATGCCATCCTGGGGATGTAGGCCAATGCACACACTTCTACATTCATTTATGAGAGATTGTTCTAATATTCATGAAATATGTTTATGAATACAAATTAACAAATGTACTCTAAGAAAAAAAATTAAGTGATGATTAAAAAGATAAATAAAAAGCTTCATGGAAGATTTAAATTTTCACTTCTTTCTCTCTTTCTTTTTCCTTTCTTCCTTCCTTTCTTTCTCTCTTTCTCTCTCTCTCTTTCATTCTTCCTTCCTTCCTTCCTTCCTTCCTTTCTTTCTTTCTTTCTTTCTCTCTTTCCTTCTTTCTTTCTTCTTAAGCAACAAGAAGGGAAGGAAAACTATTGCAGACAAAAGGAACAACATTTCTAGATGCTCAGATATTAACATCACTAATGTAACAAGAAAAGATCACAATAGGGATTTCATAGCCAAAGACAACTGCTTTCAGATTTTACCCTGAGTCAGGATACCTTGGAAGCTTTGAGACAGAGGCATGATATAGTTATATTTGTTTTGAAAATGTTGATTTTTATATAATGAAAATAATTGACCCAATAATAGGTCAAGAAGTAGCAATTCAACTGGTATTTCTCGGAGTTTGACAGAGAAGATAGCATCAGATGTTAGAGCATATCAGGAGAGTGAATATGTGGCTCTGAAAGCCACATTGCAGACAAAATTTAAAAAGCAAGAGATGCTAAATTGAACATAAGAAAAGAAGAGAAGACTTTAATGAAGAAGTCGCAGCTCTGGAACCCAGCCAGAATTTTAATTCTTAGTTGTCTATTATGTCTAAATTTTCACTTCTGTAATATAAAAAAGTCATATTGTATACACACTTAAAAGATACATATAACTTGTATACACACACAATCACACACAGAGTTGTTTTTTGTTTTTTGTTTTTTTTATTCTGTGATTTAAAATCAGGCTGTACATATTAAGTAAAGCAATTTTATAATACAACATGTTAGGTCCAGTTATAATCTAACACAAATATCTGTTTTAATTTAATGCCATGCTATATTGTTTTATCAATAGTGAAGGGAATGAAATAATTTTGTCTGCATCTAGCAAACAAGTCAGTAAGTGAAATACTGAATATGCATCCAATGGTCCTAAATAAGGATGTGTGAAATAGCACATCTACCTCATCTAATCCCAGATGCTGATGATATAGCGACATCTACAATATTACTTCTTGTCAGGTAAGAAGGAAAAGATATAAGAACATTCATTTCCATATTTATTACAAAGTAATAACTTAGGGGTAGTTACATCTCCTATGAGAACCTCTAGAGAGCTATTGAACTTTAAAAATTAGCTGCCTGCTATAATAAATATCCAATTTCAATGTAAATGACTCCTTCACAGTCTATCATTTTGCAAATTTAGAGAGTCCTAAAGTCCTGGAACAAGAAATGTGTTAACAGCCCATGTAAAGGGATCAGCACCTAATGAAGAGGTAGTACATTCACGTGACCTAGGCTCCAATCACTAACAGTGAGCTGGTAAGACTGAGATCACTCACTGCAAAAATGTGCCAATGCTGAAGTTTAACTTGGAGGTTGGGATTTAACAGTGAGAGAAAAATTAAACATAGGGTGATGGGGGCATGGTTCAGAGAAGTGTTCTACATACAAGCATAATTAGCTAAGTTTGGTTCCCCAACACCACGTAAAAGGTGGGAAACACTGTACATGCCAGTAACTTCAAGACTGGGTATGGTAGTGGCAAATACCTAGAGCTCACTGGCCACCCTATCTAGTGAAATAGATAAGCTCTGAGTTCAAAGAGATAACCTGTCTCAAATAACAAGGTAGGCAATGATAAAGGAAGACATTTGACGTCTACTTCTGGCCTCTACAGGCATGTGCACGCAAGTACATGTGCACTCACATTCATAGGTACATACATTTGGACATGAATGTTCACACACAAAAGAAGAACATTAAAAAAATAATATTTAGCTCGGGAATTTATTAGTAATACTAAAATATACATGAAGACAAAGAAACTAAAAGCTAAAAACATTCTCAAAGTGAGATAGAAATTCTTTCATCTCAGCTTTTGAATGTGAATCTGTGTATTTCATCAATTTATATTTAATTTCAATCCATCCTACAGTATTAATTTTATAAAATTAGGTACACTAAAATATAGGCTATTAAGTTGTTTCAGTGTTTAGTCACAGTTGCTTAGTGTCTGTGGGAGTGATGTATGAATAAATAGCTTCTAAAAGAAAAGGATATTTATATCCAATCATATGTTCACACATTTAAAAAATACCTAATCTTAAGGAAAATTTTATACACATACAGAACATGTTGAACAAACTTCTAGGAAATATGGCTAACTGAGTGGATGGAAACAAGCATGCTGTCAAACACAAGCAAGCATGACTTTTACAATATTCAATTTTCATAACTAAACTCCAAAGGAAGAATGTGATAACCCTCCATAATGAAGAGATAACTCAAAAACTAGAGTGGTAAGTACCCTCCCTTGTCTAGTCTTAAGAAGATACAAGAGATAAAAGGAAGCACAGGGGAGATTAGGGTCCACCATAGCAAAGAAAAATTGCTTCATTGGCTTGTGTGGAGAAGAAAGAAATTGGGGAAAGCAGCATGGGGTTGGCCAGTGGATGGGTAACCCAGGAACACAAAGCAGTATCTATACTGTCTTGTGCAGAATTATGATGCATATTTACGGTGCTTGTTTGTCACACCTATCTAAACTGATGAATGAGAAATTAACTCCCACTGTCTTTCCTGCTTTCGCCATTTCCTAAACACCACTGTGTTTATATGTTTTATGTATAAAGCAATCCTAACAAATCAGTAGAGATAGGATATAGATATTACACCTGAAACCTTTACAGTTGTGAAAATTTATGCAAGTATGTGTGCCTTAAAAAAGAATAAGTACTGGAGAGGAGGCTCAGCAGTTAGGTAAAAGCAATGGTTGTTCTTGCAGAGGACCTAGGTTCAGTTTCCAGCACCCACGTGGTAGCTCACTATCATCCATAATTCTAGTTCAAAGAATGCCTTCCTCTGATGAGGCATGCAAATAGTAGACATACATACATTCAGCTAAAATACTTATACACATAAAGTGAAATAAATAAGTCTTTAAAATGGTAAGTAACATAATAAAATTGATGTATTTTTAATGGTAACATTTGTTGAGATTAGGGCTGCATTATACTACCATAAATAGATGGGGACTGTAAGATATTTAATACTGACCATTAGTTAAAATAAATAAATAAAATATGTTAAAGATTTTTAAAGATTAACATGGTCATTTAACTTGCTCAGTGGCAGAAGTTAAACCCTGCATACCTTTGTGGGCCTCATAATTCTTAGCTTATGATATTAACTCTATATTTCACTTTCATTAATTGATTTTGTTTTGCCATACATAGCTAAGTAAGAAAAAGATAAAAATAATTCATGTATGAGACATAATCTATGAAAAAAATTTAACTTCATGATTTGAAAATACAGATATACTTGTGGTGCTGAACATATTTGTAGGTAGCAAAGAAGTAATGTTTATATAGCAATGAGTTTCAGATAGTTTCTAGTCCCTAAGAAAAGCCAATGTGACTGGAAAAAAGGCTCAACAGTCAAGAATGCTTAATGCTTTTCCAGAGGGCATCAGCTCCCTTCCCAGTACCCACACCAGAGCCTGAGCTCCCTTCCCAGTACCCACACCAGAGGTCTCCCTCTAACACCAACTCAAGGAGTCTGACATCCTCTTCTGGTCACTGAATGCATTATAAACATGTGGTATACATACGCATGGGCACACATATACACATAGATAAAACAATTAAGAAAAATAACCAGTTAATGAAATTTTCATACTTGATACGTTATATATTGCTTTCAAAACAACCCAAGTAAGAAATTTCAGTGTGAAACAGGGATATCAATGCTAATTTTATCTGAGAATCCATAGGGTGCCTATAGACCAGGTTTCTATCACATATGACATCATTCATAAGCCACTAACTCAAAAGCAATAAGTGATTGAAATATAGTAGAAACATGAGTAATGAGCCTGATGCATTTGTGGAAAAGTAGCCATGTCAAGCAAACTTAATTACTTTCTCTATTGAATTACATAATTCAGTGTAAGCAAATATAGTAGAAGCAATAGATCTGTATTTTATAAAGTGGATATAGTGACTAAGAATTTTTATTTGAAAAACAGATTTAATTGTCTTACATGAGGTAGCATTTCTTATGGAAGGTGGAATCACCAGTTGAATCTGTTGATACCATGGGTAAGGTCTACAAATTAGCAATCAAACTGACACACAAATTTCTTCTGTTATGAACTGCCAGTGACTAATGATGGACAGAGCTCTGATTCTGCAGAAGGAACCAAGCAATCAGCCAAGTGGATGCATGTCGCACAAAGGAGTAAAATTAAGCTAGCTCTTTGCAAACTAGAATCTTTTTTCACTGATTACTTCTGTCTTATTAATTTGGAATTAGGGTGGTTCTTTATCTCCAAGAATATGTTTGAAGATCCCAGGAAGTTAGCAAGAACAGAACAAAGAGCACTAACTTCTTCGATCTGCACTAAATATATAGACAGTGCAGAGGTGCCTCCTTTGGGGTGACATGTAATTAGCACAATTTTCAATTTTCTAATTCATAATTTTCCATACAGATCTATCCTTTCAGACATCATAAACTTCAGTTGAGGTCTCCAGTTCCTTTCTTTAGGTGGAGCACATTCTCTTGTTTACTGGGGAAAAAAAAGATATTAGTAGCTTCTCTTTGGCATATCAAAATCAATGATATTACTTTGAGGCTGTTGTTGAATAAAATAAAACAAGGAGTGCAATATTCAGACAATTGATCTAATAACCGAGTTGATCACTACGTGATATAGTACATTATAGAATGATATAGTATGGCACACCAGGTAAAGGAACTATTCACCTTCTTAGTGAGAAAAAAAATGGATGCAGTAGATTTTATCACACTTCTCATAATAGCATTCAATGTAATTCTTATGAGTTGTTTCTTGCTGGAATATATTATGTAATAATTTTAGAATATGACAGACTCCATGTTACTGAAACCATGAAAAGCAAATTTTCAGAAGAAGAATTCCTTCAGTATCAGGCATGTTTCCTTCCTGTTGAGCAGGTCTTAAGTCACATTAGGGAGCTGGTAGTTACCACCAAGGTTTGTAGGCCACTACTCAGCCCTTATTATTATGTCAGTAACCCTTGTGGTTCAAAACTGTCGTAACTGAATAGAAGTGTTGGTTGCTTGCTGTGGAATAATCTTCTTGTGCACTGTGAAAGTTTGTCACTTGAATCGGTTTAATAAAATGCTGATTGGACAGTACCCAGGCAGGAAGTATAGGTGGGACAACCAAACTAAGAATTCTGGGAAAAGGAAGGGCAGTCAGGAGTTGCCAGCCAGATGCAGAGGAAGCAAGATGAGATTGTTGTACTAAGAAAAGGTACCAAGCCATGTGGCTCAACATAGATAAGAATTATAGATTAATTTAAGTGTAAGAGCTAGTTGGTAATAAGCCTGAGCTACCAGCCAAACTTTTATAATTAATGTAATCCTTTGTGTGGTCATTTGGAAAGCAGCTGCTGGGTATTTTGGAGCTGTGGGCAGACAGAAACTTCTGTTTACAGCTGCTTTCCTCCTTTGGAAATTTACACAACATTTTCCAATATCCTGAAAGGTATCCCTAAAAGAGGAGGCTTTCTGGTCAGTTCCAGTGCAGGGACCTTTGGGCCCTGTGTCTGATGTGCATGGTGTCTTCAATGATAGGGGTTTAACCTTCCACCTCTTGGGGAGAACCATAGGCAATAGCAAAAATCTATAATGTTTTAGAAGCTCTTAGACAACCCTAACAACCAACTCAAAAGAAGACTTCTCCTGACTGGTTTCAGGGTTTTTGTTAGATAGTCTATGGCTCTTGCAGGGTGCATTGAAAGCCCCAAGGGGAAAATCTCATTTAAACTATGTAAGAATATTTATACACTAACTTAAAATATTATAGGTATTTTTAGGTACATAGTTAACAGTATGATTCCTTATGACATTTTTGGACATCCTTACTCTTATGGTAATGGAAACCTCACCAAATACCTAGGGCTAAGAAAGTCATGGAACTTAGAGAAGAACCTAAAACCATCAATTTACTAAATCAGCATGACCTCTAACTACATTGTAAATATCTGTTTTTATGCCCACAGATACATTTATTTCTCATCTCTATTTAAGAAAATTTCCCTTTGTAACAGAAGGGGTAAAAGACAACCAATCAAAATGTAGGGTTGTCGATCCTAGTCCCAATAGATATATCTATGAATCAACTACTAGACCTAAGGCTTGGGGATCATTTTGGAAGAGCAGTTAAAAAGACTGTAAGAACCAGAGGATTGGGAAGTTAGTTGTGAGACTTTGTCTGCTAGGAATGTCAAGACCACACCCACAAAAATCTCACCAACATGACTCCCTAAACATGAACTGAATCAGGATGACACCAATAGACAGGCTAACATGGACTAGGGAGAGTTCATAAAGCTTCAACCCTACACACACACAAAAAAAAAAAAACCAAAAAAACTGTAAGCAATAAAAGAATGTTGAAACTGGGACAAACAGCCTTCCTCAGGGAAGAACAAATCTATCAGATATCCAATACCATATGGTCAGCCCAGAAATCTTATATATACAAGTAACATTATATAGAATGAGAAGGTTTGAGGTGGGTAAGGCCAAAAGCACTGGGCCATGCCTTAAGCAAACAAAGAGCTGTGACATGTACTGAGAGCACTCTGGCCAGGGGAAACCTGACTCAAAAGATGATGACATATAGCCCAGAGCCAACCAGGGAATGTCATGGCAGCTGGAAGCAGAACCCACAAAAAAAGTACACACATAAATACCTCATCCTTTTGTTTAATAAATGAGATTGCTTGCATTTTCTCAGAATCTGTGCCATTGACTTTATGTCTGCCTACCCCACGCCCCCGGGACCAGAGACAGTGAGACCCCAGCTGCAGAGACAGTGACAAAGGTTGTATTTATGCATTTAGGAACACACACACACACACACACACACACACACACACACACACACACGCAAACACTCAGAATTATTAAATGAGAATGGCAAAGACAACACCAAATCAGTGTTTTAAACACTGCTCCTTTTTTTTACAGTAATCAACAACACAAAAGTCAGATTACATTAACATAGAACTCAAAGTATTTAAGAATAAACTAAATAAAAGGTTGAAAATAATTATACATGAAACTACAAAACATTACTCAATGAAATTAAAGAAAATATTTTAGAATGGAAAGGTACCCTGAATCTGTGAATGTGAATGATAAAAATACTCTAACATACAAAGTATATCCATACTTAAGCCAGAATCAGCACTTTTGTGAGCACTTAGCAACTACTTGTCAGGTTAATTAAAACCCGGCAAAATGCAGTAAGCACAATCATACAATGTTTTTTTCTAAGAACATCCATTTTTAAATCTTACAAATATTTTCATAGAACTGTCATTTTCTGTCTAGTTTATCTAAGAACCTACAATGCAGAGAACATCACCCAGTGCCACTGGGCTGCCAACTTTGGTTCAGTTCTAAGCAGGAGACTGCGACTGGTAGTTATTCAGAAACACTGAAGACTGCTTGGTGGTTAGCACTGTGACAGTTCACCACAAATGTCCAACACAAGAGGCTGCTGGAATACAGAGAAAGTAAATGAAAACTCCATTACTGCTTCTGTCCCAGCTATAATACTGCTGTGCAAAAATACAAGAGCTGGACCAAAAGATGAGGTGGCCTAGTGAGTAAAGTTACTAGCCATCAACCTGATGGCCTACATTTATTCCCCAGAACACACCATGGGGAGGAAGAAAACAAATTCCCTAGAAACATAGTTCTCTGATCTTTATATAAGTACCATGGCATGTGTGCTCACACATACACACAAATATACACACAGGCGATCAATTAAAAATATAAATAACCAAACAAAAATGCAAAATCTCTTGTAGGAGTGGCAAAAAAGGTGATTTGTCGTGGAAAAAAATGAATCAGTTATCAAATTTACTAGATTACTGGTACCTAAAAAGGAACTTATTTGGTTAATTTTAAACTTGAAGGCATGTAGATCACATGCCTTTAACTCCAGCACAGTAAAATAAAAAACATGTAGACCACAGGTTCAAAGCTAGCCTATGTTATATAGTAAGACACAACCTGCTATGAAACTATCCTTTTCTATACTATGAATATGTATTACTCTCATTGGTTAATAAAAAGCTGACAGGCTGGTAGCTGGGCAGGAAGTTAAGCAGGAAAGCCAAACTGAGGATAATGGGAAGAAGGAGAACAGAGTCAAAAGTCACCAGCCAGACACAGAGGAAGCAAGATTAAAATGTGGTACTGAGAAAAGGTAACAAGCTATGTGGCTAAACATAGATAAGAATTGTGAGTTAATTTAGACGTAAGAGCTAGTTAGTAATAAGCCTAAGCTACCAGCCAATTATTTATAATTTATATTAAGCCTCCAAGTCAATTATTTGAGAAGTGGCTCCTGGGTATTTGGGAGTTGCTGATGGGACAAAAAACTTCTACCTATACCTACCTGAGTATAAATAGATAATTAGAAAAAAATCTAAGTGTCTGTTTTGCAGGATTTAAATTTTCTTTTCCTCGGCTTAAAAGCCAAGTCCCCCTTTTCTCTGAATCAGTAATGATATCTCTCTTGTATGTTTTAAAATACACTATTCTCCCACAACATACAGCCAATTTAAGCAGAGTATTCAAGTATGTCAATGTTCCATCCTTCAAACAAGTCTGGTATTTCTAATTTTAATATAAAACTTGTTTAGTGTTTAAGTGAGCTGTAATGGTCCTCTCAAATACCTTGATGAAAACCAAAATTCAAGCTAGGTGGTGGTGGCGCACACCTTTTATCCCAGCACTCCAGAGGGAAGGCAGAGGCAGACAGATCTTTGTGAGTTCCAGGGCAGCCTGGTCTACAAAGTGAGCTCCAGGGCAGGCAGAGCTATACAGAGAAACTCTGTCTCAAAAAAACAAAACAAAACAACTAAAATCCAAACCTGTAGAGACATGTTAGGACCCTGGCAAGTGAGTGGTTTGTTTGTATGTGTCAGACTGTAGCGCTTACAAAGCTAACAAACTGGAACTACTGACTTGGGTGACTCCATTCAGATTACTAGTCATAAAGTTGCAAGACTGAGAAAGAACCTTGAGAAGTCATTCAAGTGTCCATTCTCAGCATATAATTAAACTGTCCCCAACAAATGTACATCGATCCTAATTTCAAAACCATGCCATACAGGAAGTTCACGTAAATTAATCACAAACACAGCTCCAGAAAAAATGGAGCATTCAAGATGACACTCTTGATTTAACCAATCAAATCAATATTGATCCCACTGGCACCTCTCTGGCTCCAACTCCTTCTTTTTGCAAACAGGAGTATCTTAAGGACTCAGAGTTATCACCTGCTTGGAGGGACAGAAAACTGTCTCCTCACAGTTTTTTCCCTATCCAAACCCACTGAGGACCCAGGCAAACACAGTGGTATAGGAGGCAAGTGAGTAGTAAGTAAACAAAAGCCCTAATGCCAGATGATACCATAAAAGAAAAATCTGTAAAGGCTGCCACATGTGGACGTAAACAGATGCATTCTGCTGCATGAGAACAAACACTGATAAAGATTTTCCCTACTGTAAGTTTATAATGGTCTTTCCCTGTGGCCTTCTCCTGCTGCACACATCACTCATTAGATTATGAAAACCATTAGTGTCAAGGAGCAGAACAAAATGAATTCACTAAGGGGCTGCTATTAGCATATCAAGCAGCTATTTCTCACTAAATATTCTTGACAGCTCTCATTACAGTTGATGGATGAGCTTTATATGTAGTAGTAGTTTTCGAGGAAAATAAAATCCTTAAGCACAGTATCTTGTGTGGCTGAGGAAATGGCTATCATTGTTCAGTAGTTTGTATTTGTTTTTAATGGGAATATCTTATAAAATTCACAGGTAAGTTAAATGCTGGAGTCACAATTCTGCTAGAACCTGCAAGTATAATTTATGATCTAAATATTCTAAGAGCTTTTAGTTAAGATATGTTAGGCCTGGTTTTGCAAAACAAAACAAAAAAAGTCTACATACTCAAGACATCATGAATTAAGAAAAGCAGCTAGAAGTTAGAAGTTTTGGATCATATCAGTATAAGAGGAACACCAAACAAACATGGAAAATAAAAGACAAAAATATGATATGAGTTTAAATTATGTATCATAAGCCCTAAGAGATACCAAAAGAGAAAGAAAATAATAATAATTATAAAAGAAGTGTGTATGTTCAAAGAATATAACCATGTCTACAGAATTGTTTTGTTGCTCTTTACATTTTATACTTTTTAACTGAATTAATACTACCATTTAAAAAGTAAAGGAAGTTTAGGGAGATGCTGGTGGATAAATTGTTGTGCACACATTAGGCACTGGGTTCAGATGCCAAGAACACACGGGAAAGGCTAGTAGGTGCATTACAATTAATTTCTCCTTTTGTGTTAAATTTCTTATCTCCATCCATAAAAATATAATTTGTTTATTTTCCTTGAAAAATTGCCAGGAGTCAACCATTTCATTAGAGTATCCAAACTTTATAAATTATTCCCCACATTTATTGTCATTTTCATTTCTACCCACATCACTCAGAAATTTAGTGACTTCAATTTTTTTCCTATTACGAATCATACCATGAAATGCTATACAATAAAAGTAATGTCTGTCACCTAACATCCAATCATTTAGGAATAACTTTATTGTGTTTGGTTCTACCCTAGGTCTCTGAGCCATTCAGCTTCTGGATTCTGGCCATCCAAGGACGTGTTGAGCATGCTCTATCTCTCATGGCATGGACCTCAAGTTAGACTAATCATTGATTGGCCACTCCCACATGCTCTGAGTCAACTTCGTCCCAGAGTATCGTGCAGGCAGGACAGGCTGTGGGTCATAGATTTTGTGGTTAGGTTGGAGACACACTTCATATATTCAGGAACATACAGGAAGAGGAACTGAGGCCAGGAAACCTCCAAGTGTAGCATTCTTCAGATTCTGTTTTCCTTTGCTCTACTTGTGATAACACTTTTGTAATTTGGGGGAGTTCTTTGTGTATTCCACCATTCTTAGTTTCCAGTGCTTGGATTTCTCTTGTAAATACATCACCAGGAATATCTATAATTTTAGTGAATATATATATATATATATATATATATATATATATATATATGTATGTATGTATATATGTATATGTGTATATACAGTTCATCTCCTAGTTCTAATAGGCAACCAGAATCTGTATCTTCCCCAAGAATTTTTGTTTTGTTTTGTTTTCAATTCTGCCTTTCCATCATCAACTTTGTCTAGTTGTGCTGGGATAACTGGAGTGCTAGACTCCGGCAACCTTGTATTGCTGGTCCCCAGCCAGTTAGACTTGTTGATCAAGGAAGTCGTGTTATGTGAACAATAACCTGAAACAGTTATGCCCCAATCTGACATTTGTAGAACTGCTTTTTATTCTGCATGTGATTTTCTTCTCAGTTTCTTTCTCTTTTTTTTTTCTGAAACTTTCCCTCAAAATGAAATCATTATTCATTCATCAAGTGCAAAATGATTGACATGTGAATGACAGTAGAGGAGTTAGAAACACAATTGAGGTGTTATTCCTGCTTTCAAAAACATGAAGTGTGCACATAAGTTACTATAATGCACAACACAAACCATTATGGGCCATGAGAGAAATCCAGAAGTTCATTCAGGGAGGAGTCAGCTCAAGCAGTGGGAAGCTGGCTCACAGCAGGGTATAAAAACCCAAGTTCTTCTGCTGGATTCAAAAGTTCTGCTCTTCCTGACCTTACAAAGCCACAGCCTTCTTTCTGGGGCTTCATTCTTCTATGCTCTGAACCAGGAATACTACTGGTGTGTCTAGCTGAGGTCACTGAATGAACAAAAAAATTTCGAGTGTCATTAGCATAGTTCACATCTTAAACAAGGTGATGGTGATGCGTTTTGTTTTGTGTTTCAGTTGATAAGTAGTTGTAAGGACAATGTGTGTTAATATAGGATTAGACAAAAGTTCTGGACAACCATTATGCCTTGGTTTTCCTACCAAATATCATGTGAAATTTATTACTTTTTTTTCCAGTATGGACAAAACATAAACATGAAGTTAAAAATCATGTTGCCAGCGGAAGCTGATAGTACAGGCCCAGCATCCCAATTTTTGGGACAGTAGGCAGAAGGAACACAAGCTTAAGTCCTCTGAAGCACAGAGTGAATTCAGGGCCAGCCCTGGTGCATGAGGAGAATTAGAATTCTCCCCTTTCTTGTTTTTGTTTCTTTTTAAACACTTATAAAAAAAAAATACTGCAAATTTTTACAACTGTTCTCTTTCCTGATAGTTTTTCATTTCAATTTTATTCATCAATAATATCAGTTGATCCACATAAACCAGGAAAGACTGGGGAAAAATAGGTGAAGATACTAGAGGCCCTTTAGGGGTTATCTTGGCCCTGATAGTTCTAAACATCACCATTTGCCAGGTCCTGAGCATCGCTCACATTGTCACATACACACTCACTCACTTGGTGCAGTTCCGGTGACCATGCTTTGAACATGGACAGGTCTTCTGAGGCTTCATCTATATCTGCTACAACAGTCCACTAGAGTTTAAGGTCCAAAGTCTCCTTGTACTGAGTGAAGGTTGACTCTCTCAACACATCAGTTTGTTGTCATTTCCTTTCCCACAAAGACTTGATGATATTTCTTAAGAGAAAGTGAAAAAAAAAAAAAGCAAAGGTCATAAGAACATGTCCCTGTGGTGTGCTGATCCTATTCAAACAGCGTGAATTCAGTAGAGGTGTTTTATCCGTACTCCAGATCCTTGCCAAAGGAACTCTGCCAAGAAAAGTTGCTTTGAAAATGATATTTTCTGAAAGTCTTAACAAAGAGGAGAAAAAGAGCCAGGAGACAGGAGGATTATAGTGAGTCTGATGCTAGCTGGAGCTGTATAGGAGGGAGATTGTGTCTCAAGAAAGAAGGGGAAGGGATATTTTTGCGATATGTGTTTAAGGTAAGAATATTTATAAATGATATGTGAAATAGTTTTTAACAATCATTTGTAACAATATTTTAGGTTTTCCTTGCTTTAATGAAGTTAAAGACAACTTGATCGACTCTTGCTATCTGAGCAATTTCAAATGTCCTCAGTACTCCTCAACACTTTCAGAAGCACATGCTTCAAAATCCATTGCAATTTTATTGAACAATTTAATGACAAAAAATGAATTAAGGAAAATAAACCAGTGGGAAGATTTTAGCCTAAAACATTATCTCCAAAGCACTAAATCTGCAATATAGCCATGCACGTGTGGTGGCTTGTTCAGCTGTGCACATAGATCTGAGAGCACAGGAGACTGAGAGAGAATGATATACTGCTGGTAGCTATCTATGCACAGATAAGTTAGCTTTTTCTCTGTAAACTGGTCACTTTGGAACTGATGACTGGAACATGTGTTCTATAATTAACATAGTCACTTATGCATAATTTCCTGTGGCTTAGGTAATGATTTAATTCTGTGACTTACAGACACAATAAATCCCTATTATTCTCCCCTGACACAAGTGTCGGCCCAATACTGGCATTGATAATAACTCACGAAATCAGATCATGCTGTCTTGTTTGCAAAGCCAAACCTGGGCACTGACAGGTTGAAACAAATCTAGCACTAGATGTTAAGGACCACTGTCATGAGATTTCTCCACATCATCGTATTAGCCACAGGGAAGTACCCCAATCTGTTCAGAAGTCCCCTCTTACCCTTAAGCTCAAATTTTCTTTCTTCTTTTGGTGTTCCCATCTATATCAATAGATTTTCTCATTATTTCCTATCCCTAGTACAAGTTCAATAATTTGCATAGCTGCTGCTTACAGGAAAGGGGAGAGTATATGTAGCCTCTGTCCTGGCAAACATCAATCAGAATTATGCTACGCTGGCTGAGGAATATAAATAAATGTCTAAGTCCCTATACCTCATTATCCACAAAGCTGCTCTTCTAATTAAAGTCAGTGATATAATATATAAAATATCTGGTACTAAATGTATCATATGCTGAACTAATATCCTTTCTCATTAAACTTCCTTCTAATGACTGACCCCCCTTATAGAATGGTTGGTTAGGCAAACACACACAAACACACACACACACACACACACACACACACACACACACACACACACACAGAGAGAGACATGTATGTCCAATACTGACTGTATATAGATTTCAAAGTTCCTCACTATCCTTACATTGAATTTCTCATCTGTAAATATATTTATTCAAGTCAAAATTGTTATCCTATGTTTCTAACTTAGAAAAAGAGAAAGTTCTACAACATGTGAACAAGGGATCTCTGCCTCATTCTACACCTCATTTTCCAGCTCAAGCAACTGAGTGTCATTAAGATCTCTCCAACCCTCTCACATCCTGCATTCTCACAGTTAAGATGCAATTTCCTACATCACTAAAAATGCTCAGCCAGACCACATCATAACTTTGAGATAAGAAAACACAATTTGTTTGCTCAAGGGAAGTAAGGGGTATACAAAAGCATGTGATGTATTCATGATTTTAAATTTCACATAATTATATATATGTATGTATGTATGTATGTATGTATGTATGTATGTATGTATGACAGAGACACAAACACGTAAATAGTGTGTTTTCTAGTCCTTTCAGAGAATGTGTTGGGCAACCAGAAGGCTCTCAAACTTTTCAAGTTTAGCTGAATCTAGTCAGATCTTCTTTCATCTGAGTCTTTATTTAACAACTTCTCTCAATCCTGGTCCTGTAGGGCAGACTTGTATGTGGCTCATGGGGTATCTATGTATTAGTCCCAATCTCCTCTGGGGTGCCATGATAATCCCTCTTAGTTCCATAGTAACTCTCTCCTGTGAGCCTAAGATACCAGATAACTATCACTTACTGAGTTATTAAAACAAAGGCTTCCCAGCTTCCTCAGGAGCAGAATTGGAAAGAAGCCCATTTGACTGGAAGGCTTACCTGTCTGGCTAAGTCCTCTAATCTATCAATTAAACAGAGTGTTTTATATCACTAGAGCTCAGAAGACTAATTCTTCCGTCTAGCTCCTTAGTCCTGCATGCAGTCCATAGCTCCTGGTTCCTTACTATTAAGTCTATTTGTTGCTGGGTTTCCTGTTACTTCACCGTGAGTAGTTCTATAATTAATGGATCTATTGTTGCCCAGAATCTCTGTGTTGGCACTTAATCATTTTTACTGTGACTTATAAGGATAAGAAAGTTCTAGAAATGTTTTTAAATTGCAACGACTCTACACAATTGCATAGTGTCAGAAGCAGGTTGTGAAGTTTAATAACAGCAGGTGGTACATAGCTTTATAGCAACTAGGAGGCAAAGGCAAATATCTCTGGAATTAACTCATCTGAGGGATGAAAACAAAGAACACTCAGGAACTTCTCCAACACATTTGCACAAATATTATTCAGACCCAATTTTGCCACAGGCGGGATGAAGAAAGAAGGCATACAAATACTGTGTGAAAAACAGCCAGCTCCCCCAAGGAAATTGTTTTGGGGTGGTATGCAGAAGGACTTGGGACATCACTACAAAAGCACAGGAAACAAAATTAAATATTAATAAGCAGTATCCCACCAAACTAGGCAGTTTCTGTGTAATGTGGGAAGAAGGAAGCACACTAAAGAAACAACATGTGGGAAAATGCTTAGAAACAGTACACCCGACACAGGGTTGCTATCCAAAATAGACAAGGAACTCAGACAATTCAATAAGAAGAAAATAAAATCTCAGATTTCAAACTGGGCAAAGAATTAGAAAAGCTACCTCTTTTCTAAAAGGATATGGAATTAAAGAACAGATATGTGAAACACCCAGTATCACTAACACCAGGGTAATTCAAATCCAAATCACCACAAGACAATTTTAACACAGCAGTTATCAAAAGATATAAGAAATGGAGGTGAGATCAAAGTTTGCAGAGCAAACCTTTGCACAGTGTTGGTATACTCCAATGCTCATAGCAGCATTGTTCTTAATAACCAAGATACAGAACCAATCTAAGTGTACTCTAATAGACAAATGCTTTTTAAAACTGAAACAGGGAATAGAATAGTGCTTTCCAGGGCCTGGAGTAAGAATGTCTTCTGAACTTGGGAGCTGTTGCCCAGAAATATAACATTGTATGCTGATAAAAGGAATAAGTTCAAAACCTATATTGTGCAGCCAGCCCTTCTCTGTGGCCATAAAGTATCTTATTCTCGAAAATTCTGATAATGGTTAAAATTTACACACCACAAAATATTAATTTGTAATATAATATCAATTAGCTACATTCCACAAAGTACAGATATATTGAAATACCATGTTATATATATAGTTTCATCAATTAAAATGATAGTTTTAAAATGTCAAAATGCATGACTATTTAATGTTGTATTAGTCTGGGTTCTCTAAAGGAACAGAATAGATAGATGGGTATATGTATATAAGGGGATCTATTAGAATGGCCTACTGGCTGTCGTCCAGATAGTGCAACAATGTCTAACTCACAATAGAAATACCAAGAACTCCTTGGTTGTTCAGTCCACAAGCCTGGATGTCTCAGCAGTCCCAGTCTGGTGCTGGAGTTTTGGAGGATTTCTGGAGAACTGTTAATAACCTATGTTGGAATCCCAGAGAATTTAGTTCTAATATAGACAAAACAAACAAACAAAAACTCTAAGCAACATGATAGATGAATTTGCCCACAAGAGTTTCCATGATGAGAGTAAGGAGTATACTTAGAGGTGAATATACAGACAAATACTTAGACTATTATTAGGGCTTATACTGGCTTATTAAAGTGGTGATTGTATATGATAATCCAAGATCCATGACTGCACTAGTTCTAGGTTATTGGTTAGGTATCCAGTATCAGGCATGATTTCCTTTAAATGGGTCCTAAGTCCAATTGGAAAGCTATTGGTTACTGCCAAGGAATACTTGCCACAACTGCATCCTGCATTCTGGCAACCATTACAGAAAACCACAACCAATAAAAATGGAGAATTATAGAGCACAGTCCCAATAGATATATCTAAAAACAACTCCCATACCCAAAGCTCAGGGAACATTGCCAAAGATGGGGTAGAATAGAAAGGGGGTAAAAGACAGAGGGCAGGGTGGGGGGTGGTAACTGTGAGGCTGTGTCTCCCAGAAATTTCAGAATCTACATTCATAAGGTCTCACCAATGCAGTCAGAAGTTTTACTCTGTCTTGGAGCACTTGGTCCCAAATGAACACACAGACACTTATATTATTTACAAATTGTTTGGTCTATGGCTCAGGCTTATTATTAACTAGCTCTTGCATCTTAAATTAACCTAGTTTTATTAACCAATATTTTGCCACGTGGCTGTGGTGTTACCATCTTGCTCCTTGGGTGACTGGATGGGCTCTCTCTTTCTGAACCTTTCCCCTCCCTATATCTTTGCTTGGATTCCCAGCCTGGCTATAACCTGTCTTGCCATAGGCCAGAACAGCTTTTTATTAACCAATGGGAGCAACACATATTCACAGTATATAGAAAGACCATCCCACGGCACACCAACATGACTGCTGAATGAGGAAAGCTATAACAAGATATGATAAACAGACAAAAGCCCACAAGGCGTCAACCCCACACACAGAAGTATAGTCAACTAAGGAATGCAGAGAGCAGGGGGAATATTCTCACAAAGAAAAGCATACCAATTGACTACCTAATACCAAATGATTAATCCTAACAAACATAACTACAAGTAATAGTATTCAGACTGAGCAGGTTGTATTTATGTATTTAGGGATATATGTGTAATAATAATGACATTTAGGAAAAATGTTATCAATTTTTAAAGGGTGCAAGGAGGAGTATGGGGGCAGATTGGAGGGAGGAAAGGGAAATTGTGTAATTATATTATAATCTCAAAGAAGGAGAAGTAAGATAGAAAAGGCAGAGTGAAAGTAACCAGGCAAAAGTAAAGGTTTAGCTCTTCCATGTAGTTTTGAGTTGGGAGCCATTGGAAGGCTGACCCAGATTGAGGGGGGCTTCTCCTACCTAAAACAGTCCAGTCAAGAAAACCCCTTCTAGGCATAGCCAGCCTAGCTGATTCTAGAGGTAGTCAAACTGATGACTAAGAGTAGCCATCACAATAATGTATACAGTACTTCAAATACCACTTTTAAATCTAAAACTAATAAGAAACATCCTGAACGTGGCTCAGTGGTGAAGAACACAGGCTGCTCTTCCAGAGGAATCAGGTTTGGCTTCCCGCACTCAGATAATGGCTAAAAATCATAACTCCAGTCCTGTTCAATCCAGTACCTTCTTCTGGCCTGCTCTGGTACCAGGCACATGCTGGGCACATATATGCATGCAGGCAAACATTCACATGCAGGAACCAAAACAAATAAATATTTCAAAAATAAAATAGAACCAATAGTAAAATAATCAAGTAGCTCTTGCACGTGAGTCCAGTCTCATGCAGTGCTTTCTCAGCTTGCAACATTTTTAGAGAGTATATATATCATCCAAAGATCAGATTAGCTCAGGATGTTTTCAGACTGATATCCACTTTATGATCATAATGTAGCATTCTTGAGCAATAATATGATTTACCAAAACATATTTATGTTGTCTGAATAGCAAAACATACAAAGCCAGGTCATAACTGGATAGCCTATAGAACAAGGGAATGTAGGCATTACATGGACAACCTTCCGTTATTAAATCAGTGGTTATGCCTGCCACAGTACACGTGTGGAGTTTAGAGGTCAATTTGTGAGACTTTGTTTTCTCCTTCCACCATTCTGATTCTGGGGACGAACCTCAAGTTATGAAGCTTAGCAATGTGGAGGGCTTGAAGTCCTTGTGCTCACAGATAAGCATCAGGGAAAGCAGGAGTGTCAAATACATAGGGTGTCTCACAGAAGAGCTGTGTGTCTGTTTTCCTCCAGGGAAGTTTGGAATAAGTGTGGGTAATAGCCTGGTGATCTCTGCTATCTTCAGAGCCAGGCCACACTTGAATCCCCAGACTATTACGTTTGTTTATCCCAGACTCTTTCTCCCTAGACTTTTGTCTTGAGCATTGCTTCTCAGTCAACAAAAAGCGTCTTACACATGTGAGATTGAGTTAATTATCATCAAGAAACTTTTCTCAAAAGTTGTGCTGAGCTTGCCTAAAATAAATCGCCCGGTGACAGATGCTGTGGTTGGGATGTATTGTATTACAGAAGAATGTTTTCAAAAGAAGGAAGAAGGAGGGAGGGAGGGGAGGAGGAGGAGGAAGAACAATACAACAAGAAAAGAAAGAATGGAAGGAAAGGAAAGAGAGAGAGAGAGAGAGAGAGAGAGAGAGAGAGAGAGAGAGAGAGAGAGAGAGAGACCCAACACCGTTACTATGTATCCTTTAACTGGATAACCTTCTTGCCTGGTGCGGATTGACACACACTATGCTGACTCTGGCATTTGCAGAGATCCCCACACACAGCAGCAAGTGACTTTATCCACCAAGCAATCTCACCAGACCCAGATAAATCTTCCTTTAGTAATAAATGTTTGTTGGAAAGAAACAAATAATAAAAAAATAAATAAAAGCATTTTATTTACTGTCTGTCACAGGAATAGCTAAATGTTAACCATGAGAGGAAGGAAGCTAGTGCATCCATCTGATCTAAAGAACTTTATCATACTGTGGCTACGAAGAACATCTGGACTGACACAACAACACAGCAGGTACAGTGGCACCCTCACCTGACAACCTGAGTTCAATGCCTAGCCTCATGCAGTAAAACAGGAGAATGGATTTCTGCAAGCTGTCTGCCGATAGTCACTTACTTGCTTGGTGTAGTAAGCATGCCCCTTAGTAAATAAATGGATTGAATTCTTTAAAAGGACAGTATTCATTTTCATCTGTGAAAATGTCCAGTTGTTTGCTAAAGAATGTTTTCTTGGTGAATCTTCAAAATATCACATCAACGAATGAAAATCTGATAACAAGATTTTAGTGGGTAAGAAAGTGTTCTCAAACACTAATGGCACCAGTCAACCTCTCCTGCACACATTCCCCTAAGCTTGAAAGCTTTGAATTTTAACTAGAGTTTATAATCCTGATGTGGTTGAAATGTGGTTGGTGATTAAAAAAATATATAACAAACTAAAACATTCAGAGAAATATATGAACAGTGGAAATTATCTCAGAATGAATACAAAGATAAGGAAAGCAGTATTTCCTTGGGAGGCTGTGTCCAAAGCCAAAATACCTGCAAAATTAAAGTGAACAGTCTTTTACAAGATCTTCTGAACAGACACACTAACCACAATTTGGAGAAGGCTTCCTGCTGCTGATGGTTATTATAATCAAAATACAGTTGAGGGGGAAAAGATATAGGGCAAAGTTCAAATGATTTGCAAAGACAGTGTTTCTACTATCCACCTCCCAAGGGGTGAGGACACTTCACTCTTTGGGATCCTAAGCATGAAAACACATGTGAAAGTTTCTCTCCAAACAAACTAACTTGAGTTTGAATGTCTGGTTTTGATCTAGGATTTCTTGAGCATGCATGGTTAAGTGTCCATATCCTTCAATTCATTCTCTATGTTGATATTCTGTGAGTCAAGTCTTCACCCTAAGTAACAACGTTGGCATTTTCAGCGTGGTCTTAAACTATTGGCTATGGCCATCTGTTTCTCCAAGTCCCACAATAGTCAGCCTTGCCTCAAACAGAAACACTCCTTTCACATGTACATAGAGTGCGTCACAGAATCTGCTGACAAAAATAAATCTTTTGCTGGGCAGACCAAACTTTTTTTCACAAGACAGTTCTGAATGTTGTCCAAGTTATTTCATAGAAAAATATTAGATTATCTGACCATCTAAAGTAAGTTTGGCATTTACATACCAGATCCAGAAATGATATGAAATATATGCCTAATACTTTGTATATCTAGTGTATGCTACAGATGCATTAAAAGAATTAACTATCCACTTTAAAAAGCTGTTTCTTGAGCTTCCGTTATTTCTACCTCCTGACAACTTTTCAAATTTAGCACTGAAATTTTATCCCATGGCCAGATTAATCCAGGTGATCCCAAGCTAATTCTTTTCAGTGAATAGTATATTATGAGGAGATTTTCATTCCCAATACATCTGACCATCAACATTAGAGTATAACCTTGCCAAAAGTACAAACACTTCAAAAATATATCACAGAATAGAAGTAGATTATACCCTAAAACTAAGGGTCAAACCATCTTAATGCATCACTCAAGTATTACTCAGTTGCAATAATTAATTGCATTAATTAACACCATTAATTAACAATTAGTCCTATCCATCACCCTTGGCTATGATGAACATACTTACCAATGGAGTTCTTTCTACTCATGGTTCCTGAAAGTCATTAAATCTCCTGGGAATCCAAAAGCAGAGACGGTCTTAGCTTCACATGGCTTTGCCCTTTCAGATATCAGGTATAATTTAAATAGGAGACAATATTATCCTTGCTTAGAATCTTTCTCAATTCCTTAATATTATACAATCTGTGTGTTCATTCATCCTCAGCTAATATTGCTTCTTTTCTCTATTTATCATTCTATTCTATACCAATATTTCTATTTTCATGGGACAGGGGTGGGGTGGAGAATGGGATTAAATAAAACTTGTTTTTCAATGGGGACTATTTAAAGAAATATTATATAAAGAGACAGTACAGAGTAGAGGCAATATATAAATGTCACCATTCTGCTTTCTAGTTACAATCAACAGCACAGATATTTAGAATAAGCAATGATTTAGTAAGAGACTTCACGGAAATTTAGAAAATATGGAAATACTGCTTCATGAAACATTATCTAAAAGAATTTTAGTCCTTCACAGAGGACCACAGTTATATCCACAATTCCTGTGTATGTGAAAGTAGTACCAAATGTCAGCTCCCAGAGACCCCAAGAGATGCACCACAGGTATGAGCTTCCTGAACTATTTATTTTTTTGTTCTTTGTTACTACTGAAATTCAACACCTCTTAATATAGTTTACCTAATTTATTCATGTTGGTGAATTACCTATTTATATTCCATGTACATTTAAATTTTGTTTATAATTTTCTTTTGTCAATTTTAAGTATTGTTCATATATTCTACATGAAATTTGGTAAATGCTCTAATTACCTTCCCAATTTGTTTGATGCCTCTGAAAATTAGAGTTATGGTCATCTTATTAAGTAGAGTTTTTGTTTTAATGTGGTTTCAATCTTTTCTGTTTCAATAATGTACATCTATGTAAAATTTGTTAAAATTTTCATGCTTTCTAAAAAATAATTTCAAAGTATTTCCTAATGTATACTTAAGCCATCTGGAATTTATTTTTTATATGAAGTACAATTACAACCTAATTGTACCTTAACCATGTGTAAAGCTGATGGTTCTATTGTAACTTATCAAATACTTGAAAATATACCTACTGATAAATTACTTACTAATACATAAGGGCTAATCCATCATATGCATACATTTCACTGTTAAATTTATCATATAATTCACCTGATCTTTATTCTAGTATTGAATAACACTTACAGAGTTCTACTAATGCTAAAGTATCTTTGCTTTCATGATATAAATGCTACTTAATTATGGTCCATAAATATGAGAACTTGTTTTGCAGGATTTAGCTGGATGTAGTTTAGAATTTTGCATCTATATTCATGAACAGAGTTAGCCCATCATTTCTGTTTTGTATCACCCTTATTACCATTTATTTTCACAAAATTGTGCTGGCTTCCTAAGGATTAATTAGGAAGTTTGTTTAAAAAACTAAAACAGAATACTGGGACTCTTTGAAGTATTTGAGACTTAAATACTTAATAAGAGTGCTTAATGATCCTGTATCTATTTAATTACACATTTTTAAAACCTGTCATCACTTAAGTCATGATTAATAATAAAAATGTTAGTTTAATAGTGTCAATAATACAACAAAATATAAGCTACTCAATTTATTCTACTTTAGTAGAATAGAACTGAAATGTTTTATGAGTTTTTGCAGCCAAAATAACCACTTAGTGTCATTTTCTCTGTATTTATACTAAATACAAATATATATTTTTATTGAAAATAGACATTTTTCATGCAATATATATTTTAAACAAAGGCAAATTTAACATGATATTCAGTGGTAGTGTTTCCAGATGCTTTCTCTGTACTTTAATACATATTTTGCCAAAATATAAGCCACATACATAATTCTCAGATGTAAAAACTGAGTCACAGAAGATGATAATTTAATGGAATTATTTGTAAGTAAAGTAGTGTAAATTAGTAGATATTCTTTTCTTATCTAGTCTATAGGTACACTACAAGCCTGAGGCCATGGGCATGAGCCAGGAAAAACTATCCAGACTGGGCAATGTTCTAGGATAGGGAGATTGAGAAGGATGCAGGTTTGGCTGAGGGTTCAGGTAGCTCATCATACTAGAATTGGGCACAAGATGAGAACCCCAGGTAAGATCTGATAGTTGAATGTGGTAGGAGCAACCAGACGGATGTACCACCCCCAACTCTGGCCACCATTGCCCATGCACAGGATGTATAACTGGGACCAAGCCTCAGGATACAAGAAGTATTAATATGCTACAATTATTAAGATGTTATAATTACAATAATAAAGTTTTAAGAGAAGAAATAATTTTCATCATATACCACAAATTATTTTCTTCTCCAAGTTGCAAATATATTTTTATCAATTAACCTATTTATTTTTTGTGGGTGACTATGTGCGTGTGTGTGCGTATATACAAATGCCATTGAACTGGTGTGGAACTCAGATGACAACTTAGTAGGAATTGGTCCTCTCCTACCTAGGGATGTCCCAAGGATTCAAATCAGGTCGTTAAACTGGATAGCAAGAGTTTAGACCCACTGAACCATCTCTCTGGCTTCCAAGTACATTTCTTTCTAATGACAGAGTTCTAACAAGATAAATGACGTATACTAATGATATACTCTAAAATAAGGTATTTCTGGAGAGATGTGAAATATAAAAGGGAGTCGCTCTGAATTCTGACCTGCAATGGCCACACAGCTTCAGGAAATTACTTACAGTAATTATTTTTCTATAAGACCTCTTAAGAAACAAATTGCATATCTTCTGGCTATTCATTCTGAGTCTTTGATATTATGAATAAAATGTAATATGTCATAGACCTAGAGAAAATAGAAATTGCATGGAAACTTAAGGATTCATCCAGTCTAAAATGTGACCTGTATCTAAAGGAGGAAAGAAAGCTGTGCACCTATGCTGTGGGATATTCAATCATACTTTGAACCTCAAGTTTGTTTTTGTATTAATTAAATAAAATCAACCTTGGGTCAGCAAGCAGAGCCAGCAATTAGCTGACAGAAAGTAATCATAGAGAATCAGAGGGAGTCTGGAAGATGAATAGAGAATGAATGGTGGTCTTTTTTGGTTTGGCAGAGCAAAAGAACTCTGAGATTCAGGCAAAGTGGGAAGGTCAGCTAGTTGCTCCTCAACCTCTCAGAGCTAGCAAGTTTTCACCCCAGCCTCTGACTCAAGAGTCTTATTGATAGATTGAATGATGAGATTTAGATAAAAACTACATTTGCTGGTAGCAGCAGAAGGCAGATCTGGTGAGATGTAAAAATCCTACCATGCCACTGCCTGAGAAGTGGGCCAGTAACTGCAGAGATGTAATTACTGGCTGAAATATCAATAGATTCAGTTGCAGCTGCTGTGCTGATGAAAAAACAAAAAACAAGAACAAAAACAAAAACAAACAAACAAACAAAAAAAACCAATACACCCACACTACCTACAAAGACTCTTCTGTTTTATCATTTCTTGGTTTTTGGAAGACTTCACAGGATTATACAGAGCTCTTTTTCTTGAAAGATCAAAGAGCAGTAGAGAAAAGAACACCTCTGGGCTCCTGATGTCTAAAGTATGACATTTCATTGCAAGAAGTGATCCAATTAGTTGAACACCCTACCTGCTTTCTGTAACATTTGGACATTCTACAAAATGTCATGTCTGAATCATTATCATTTTCAAACTTCATACCAGACAGTCAGCTTTGGTTGTCATGGCATCTAACATGACCCTCTGAACAGCATCTTCCTATGCAAAGATGGTTATACATTCCTATTAATATTGTGCTATCAATAATTTCAAATACTCTGAGATTACTATTTCAACTTAATAAATTCAAGTTATAAAAAGTAAATATGGATAAATGACAAGAAAATCATAAGATAAATACCGTTGGCCGTTGTTTCTGATCTTTTAAAGTTTTGAATTAAATTAAGAAATATAGGAACCATTTAAAATATGTTTCATAACAAAGTCATAAACAATATTAGTTAATATGTCATCTAGATAATAATTTTTTCTCATCAAATTATAAGCAATCAACTTCTCCAGTGTGACGAAACCCACTCAGTATAAGCTACCAGTATAAAAAGACTATATATATGGCCACATAACCAGCTATAGATTGTTTAATCATTGAGTACATTGAATTAATATTCACCACTACAGAATACAAAAAAGTATAACGTTTGCTTCAGCTGAATTGAAACATGGATTCTGCATATGCACATGCACACACACACACACACACACACACACACACACACACAGACCACATAGCTATGGAGAGTCAGAGGAAGACTAGAACTGGAGGATTAAATAGAGAAGGGGAGAAGAGAGGGGTTAAGAGAGGAAATAAAAGGAGAAAGAGCTAACAATAAGCTTTTTGAAAGGTCATATGGAACCTATTACTGTAAAGCTTCTTAAAATACATGCATATATGAAAGAAACATAAATGGAGTCACCAAGTAAAGGGGGTGTGAAGGTTTGAATAAACATGGCCCCCATAGGCTCATAAGGAGTGATACTGTTAGAAGGTGTGACATTGTTGGAGTGAGTGTGGCTTTGTGGGAAGAAATATATCAATAGGGAGTGGGCATTGAGGTTTCAGATCCTCAAGCCAGGTCTGGTGTGACATTCTCTTCCTTTCACCTGCTGATCCAGATGTAGAACTTTGAGTTCTTTCTCCAGCACCATATCCACCACAATGCTTCCCATCATCACCAATAATAGACTAAATCTCTGAAACTGTAAGCTAGCCCCAACTAAATGTTTTCCTTTGTAAGAGTTGCCATATTCACAGTGTCTCTTCACAGCAATAAAACCTTAGCTAAGACAGGGGAGACAATGTCCAAACTAAAGAGCTTTTTCCACCAAGTGGAATATCAAGTTTCAGGAATGTGTTTTACATCTGTTTGAGTCATTGGTCAAATGGCCTTATGGAACCCCTAGACATTTCAAGCTATTGCCAAGGTTATTGTTTGCTCTCTAAAAATTAATGGGTTTGGGGGGTCTGGGATCACTCAAAGATTATAACCATAAATAAATTTTAATAATAAGAGGTTTTTCATTTAGGCGCTGCCATCCAATGTGGGGACAGGATTTCATCTCTGAGAGCATTCCCAAGATGAAGCACCTAGTCATATCTGTTCAGGGCTTATAAAGAAAGGCAAAACCCATAAGATTACATGTATTCTGCTTTCTGTATGTAGGGTCTTATTTTAACATATATGCCTTACAGTTGTCCCAGTAAATTTTTGAGAAAAGTAAGCACCTTTGATTACCAAAGCAGAAATAGAAGTTAGTCTTATGGCATACTATCTTGCTAGGGCAGTCAATTTTATAAGATCAGTCAATTTAAGAATATTCTTCAATGTCTGGAAGTGGGCTGACAGGATACAACCTGTAAAAGCTAGGGGCTTATATGCTAGAGGGTTTTTTTTCCTTTTCTTTTTGGTCCCTCAAACATTGTAAGTTTAAATTTCAAAGGTAATGTTAACCATCATAATAGCAAGGCCCTATTGCTGAAGAGAAAACTTATATAACTCATTAAACACAGAGAAATGTAGAGTCTTCACCCCTGCTAACTAGTGTTCACAGTACCAAAAAGTACTCTGCATGCTACCAGAGGACAAATACAGCAACCTAGCTATAAATCCTGTATTTTACCATGGCAACATATCTACATGTGTTGGTGTAATAGTGGCACAAATGTGGTTGAAGTAACCAACCATTATCTGATTGTATTCAAGGCCCACTCCAGGAAATGGAACCCATGCCTGACATTCTTCAGGTGGTCAAAAATCTAAAATTATATAGACATGCACCTAAGAGAGCTTAGGGGAGCGGGAGATCCCAGCTGGATCAAGAACAGAGAAGGAGAACAAGGAAAAACAGACCATGATAAATGAAGACCACATGAGAATAGGAAGAAGCAAAGTGCTAGAGAGGTCCCCAGAAACCCACAAAGATACCTCCACTGTAGACTACTGGCAATGGTTGAGAGAAAGCCTGAACTGACCTAGTCTGGTGATCAAATGGCTAAACACCCTAACAGTCGTGCTAGAAATTCCATCCAATGACTGAGAGAAGCAGATGCAAAGATCCATGGCCAGGCCCCAGGTGGAGCTCCAGACGTCCAGTTGGAGAGAAAGTGGAAGGATTATATGAGTGAGAATTGTTGAGACCAAGATTGGAAAAAGCACAGGGACAAATAGCCAAACTAGTGGAAACACATGAACTATGAACCAATAGCTGTGGAGCCCCCAGCTGGATCAGGCCCTCTGGATAAGTGAGACAGTTGAGTGGCTTGGACTGTTTGGGAGGCATCCAGGCAATGGGACCCAGACCTGTCCTTAGTGCATGAGCTGGCTGTTTGGAACATGGGGTTTCTGCAGGGACACTTTGCTCAGCCTGGAAGGAGGGGACTGGAGCTGCCTGTACTGAATCTACCAGGTTGAATTGAATCCCCAGGGGAGTCTTGGCCCTGGTGCAGAAGAATGGAGGGGAGGGGCTGGGGGGAAGGTGGGGGCTGGGATGGGATGGGGAGGACAAGAGAATCCATGGCTGATGTGTAAAATTAAATTAAATTATAAAAGAAAAGAAGAAAATGAATACTATTGTTGTGCTACGGGAGCACAGCAATAAAATGACTTCTAACAATATTCTGGTATATGCACAGATCAGTGCCTCACTTACCCATCATCAAATAAGTTTCCACTTGTAGTGCAAGGAAACTAAGACAAAGACCCAGTACTCAAAAATATGCAGGAAGTGATTTTGGAACACTTGGTTCTAAATTGCATGTCTTCATCAAAACCCTTCCCCTCAGGCCTCAAGCAGCTATGTGGAAGAAGAGGCAGAGAAGATGGATGACACCAAGGAAATAGTATCTTCCAAACATAACAGGACTGAACCCACACAGACCACTGCAGCATGTACAGAGCCTGCACAGGTCCAAACCGGATGGGGACCCAGTGCAGAGATGGTAAGTGGACATGGACTCCAATCTTTAACCAAGAAGCTATCTATAATTGCTATCTACTAGCAAAGGAAGAATAAGTTTTTTCACTGGCATCTCACTGGGTATATCAGTCACACTTAAAGGTAAGCCCCATGTCTAGAAGTAGATGCCCAACACAAAATGAACTCAATGGCATTTTTTGTAGACATTTTGTCTCATATTGCTTTTTTGAACATTATTTTTGTCTTATTGGTCTTTGTTTACTTATTATGATTTTCCACTTTTGTGGTTTTTTTTTTTTTTAGTTTTGTCTATATGTATGTCTTGTTTTTTTCTTTTGTTTTATTTTATATTTTATTTATGGTTTGTTTGTTTTTATTTACCTATTTGTTTTATAAATAAAGAGAGAAAAAGGATGTGGAGTTGAGTAGGTAGGGAGTTGTATAGGATCTGGGAGAAGTTGGAGGAGGACATCCAAACCATTATTGGAATATATTATATAGAATATTTTTTTCAAAGGAAAAAGATAAAACAAAGCATATCTACTTGGATATAAAATATAAAAGCAAAGGTAATACATAACCAACAGATGAACATTATATAAGCAAGTTTTAAAATTCAAGAACATATTATATTACAATGTGTTAATATTATAATGAAAGATTTAATGAAATATAAAATAAAAAGGCATATCTAGACTTTAGAGGAATATAATGCATTCTGTTAAAATGTTTTAAATGATCAAAATGATAGAAAATATCTTGAGTAAAACAAATACCATAAAGTTAGACAAGATCAGGTTAAGATCAGGAGAACCTAAAAAATAGCATTAGTGAAGAAATAAGATTCAGTCCACATAATTGTTTAGATAGCTCCCATGTTCATGATTGCAGTCATTATCAGACAGATCATACAGCTATGTTTATTAGTATTGTCATTGTCTTTCCTCATAAGGAATATGAAACAATGGCTGGGAAGTAAAAGTACTAGACCAGTGCTAGATTCACACATCTGTCTGTATTCTTATTCACCTCATTGTGCAGCTGCCTTACTCTGACTGCATAACTTTAGTGCACTGGGAACAACAACAACAACAACAAAAACAAAAAAAAAAACACTTAGACAAAATGAAAAAAATTCTGATTCCTGTAAACCGATGTTTCCTCTCCCACACACCAATTCCCAAATGACCACTCAAAGGCTTATATTATTTATAAATATTTGGCCAACAGCTCAGGCTTATTATTAACTAGCTCTTAGATCTGAGTTAACCCATTTCTATTAATCTATGTATTGCCATGTGGCTCGTGGCTTTACCTGTCCTCTAGCATCTTGTTTCTTGAGCAGCTCACCAGCCTCTCTTCTGAGGCTACCATTCTTCATCCCAGGCCTCAGTCTGATTGTTCCACCTAACTCTCTCCTGCCTTGCTATAGGCCAATCACCTTTATTATTAAACAATGAGAGTAATATATATTCACACTGTACAAAAAGATTATCCCATAGCAGACTCCTATGTCTGAAACATATTGATAGCTTCCTAATGGACAGTTAACTTTCATGTCCCCAGTGTTCTACCCAGGACATGAATGGAGGAATCCTAAGATAAGAAATTCACTATGGGTGTAACTATTGATCAATAAAAGAAGAGACAGTGAGATATGAACAAATGAAAAAGTAGCCAAGAGCAAATCCACATAAGTAATGTATGCCTTAAGACTAGGCACAGGAAGACACACTAAATAAATCCCAGGACAAATGAAAGCAAATAAAAAAAAATGTGCTTTTCAACCAAAGACTGCAAGAGTTTCTATTGCCAAGAGATAAATTACAAGATTCCTCTGTAAATTCCCTGTGGTCAAAGAACAGACTTGAGACTTGACTAGATAAGCATGAAGCCTTGTTGGAGAACACCATAAAACTCAATTGAAAGCTTAGGTGATAGCCAGGTTTCAGAATACTCAAGGAAGTTCTTCTCCCTCAGAAGGCTATATGCATCTAGATGGTCTAGCCTAGACCTTCCATGTGTTTTTTGCTACCAGCACCCTTTAGTAGGACACATTTAATATGTTCCAATTCTTGTTTGCTTTTGTTTTGGTTTGGCTTGTATTATTATTATTAAGTAGTAGTAGTAGTATTTCTTTTTCTAGACAGGGTCTCACTAGGTAGTTCCGACTGTCCTGGAAGGCACTGTGTATATCAGGCTGCTTTGAATGCACAGTGATCTGCCCTCTTCTGTTTCCTGAGTGCTGGGATTAAAGGTATTCATTATTATTCATGACTCAACTCACCTCTGCAATATTTATTAGATCACCACTGAATTCTTCATAAATACACAAAACTACTGGGAGGCCTTACTGGTCAGAGGTTGCAGTCTACAATGGTCTAGCAGCTTTTTCCAATCATGGCAGCATGAAGGAAACCCTCCTCAGCAAGGCTCCCTGCTCTCTACATGCCCTTATCTGGAGGATGTTTCTAGACCTAGATGCCTGACTTATCTCGAGGATGACCCTTAACATAGTCCCTGCAAATGTTCTCCCCCGCCCCGACCACATGGTAATTAAGTAACATGATCTAGTCATTTTCATAGGGTTGTGCTGCCACTAACCTAGTTTTATCATAGGAGCATGCCACTAAATGTAAATTAGGGTTTGTCCCCAGGCTTCCCAATCCTATATATTTCCTATACTCTGGAATAAAGTTGAGTTGTCTACCTGAAGTCATCTTCCAGAGGACTATCTCCATCATGTCCATAACCATCTGAGGCCTGTTCCCTGTTTCTGCTTCCTCCACCCTCATGGTCCAGTAGCAAATGCTCCCGAAGGAATAAGACCACACACACACACACACACACACACACACACACACACACACACACACAATCTATGCACATACATGGCATGAAAATAAAAAAGACATTGCTCAAAGGAGAAAGCTTTATTTTGACTCACAGTATTAGGTGTAGATTATTAATGTAGCGAATTCACAGATTCAGGAGCTTGAAGCAGCTTCTCACATTACACATGCAGTCAAGAAGTAAAGAGCAACTGAGACATGTGTTCACCTCCCTTTCTCCTTATCATGAAGTTCAGGTTCTCAGCCCCAGGAATGGTGCCACCCGCAGTAGCAGACAGGATGTCCTATCTTAATTGACCTAATCAAGAAAATCTGCAGTTGGCTTTCCTAGAAGCTTGTCTCCTGATGATGCTAGATCTCATTAAGTTGACAATTGAGGCTAATCATCGCAGTAAGAAACCAGTAGGGGTGAGGGGAGGGTCATAGATGATACTGAAGGGATAGAATGGGAGGCGGTGAATTAAAATAAATTTTCTATATGAAATTCAATACTATGTACAATAATATTATAATAAGCCAATGGAAAAAGAGAGCAACCTTTTGTTTTGCATAATAGCTAACTATATACTGTATGCATGCATGAGTATGTATATAAATAAGCATATATTTAAATATTAAATATACAGATATTTAATGTAAATTTTTTAAAAGCTAGAATAACATACAAGGAGAGAAAATGCTATGTCAAGAAAACTTTTAGTAAGAAATAAAATCTCAAAAAATATTTTAGATACATTTATTAACTTCTGAGTTATATTTCCATTCTAAGATAAACTGCTAGAATCTTTAACTCTGACTTGATATCAATGCACTCTATTAAATTTCTGATTGTTCTACTTACTCTGGAAGCATTTTTTTATATACCTTAAAACAGAATATGAAAGTTGGGAATCCAGTGGCACATATAAGGAACGGACAAGTGAGTGAGAGACAGAATCGGGGTTGGAAAAACTATAAAAGGACTCAGGTTTACTTCTCAGTGGAGTACTAGTTAATATTGGTCCCTTCAGAATTCAAAATTGTTGTTTTATGGAACAAAACCTATTATGTTCTGTTACTTTTTCCCAGTGACAATATTGACTTGTAGCAGTAGTTCTCATTAGGTCTCAAAAGAATGTTAAAGGAATTAAATATGGGACACTTTAGCCGGGCAGTAGTGGCGCACGCCTTTAGTCCCAGCACTAGGGAGGCAGAACCAGGTGGAACTCTGTGAGTTCGAGGCCAGCCTGGGCTACAGAGTGAGATCTAGGAAAGGCGCAAAGCTACACAGAGAAACCCTGTCTCGAAAAACAAAAAATAAATAAATAAAATAAGGGACACTGTAAAGCAAAGGTAATGGGTGTGTGAAAAGGAAGTCAAAAGTGAAAGTCTAAGAGGCCCTAGAAAATTAGAAAACTCTGAAATACAAAAGTGAAAAATACCCAAACCCCATATCATGGATGAAATCCAGAGTGGCATTTCTTGGTTGGTCTAACCAGTGATTTACATTCATATTCCTCCACATGTGTTCCCACACTGAAACCTATTGACATCCTGACTACTTAGGGCAGGAGTGTGTTAAAACATACAGAAGATCTGAAAACTGCTGCCAGGAAGCTTGGTTTTATGTGGGAAAACTTTGGAATTAGTTTTATGGGAAAGAAGTAGTCTCAGTTGACATTTGCCTACTTCCTTCTGCAATTTGTTTATCATACCAAAGACTGCACACATTTGATCTTATTGCGGAATGTTTTGATATTGTCTTAGGTTTTCTATTGCTGTGAAGAGACACCATGACCACAGGAACTCTTACAAAGAAAACATTTAATTGAGGTTACAGCTTACAGTTTCAGAGGTTCACGACGGGGAGCATGGCAGCATGCAGCCAGACATGGTGCTGGCTACATCTTGACCAGAAGGCAGCAGGAAATCAACTGACACACTGGGAGGTATCCTGAGTATATGAAACCTCAAAGCCTGCTCCCACAGTGACACTTCCTCCAACAAGGCCATACCACTTCAACAAAACCACACCTCCTAATAGCACCACTCCCTATGAGATTATGGGGTTATGGAATTATGGGAGCCAATTACATTCAAAGTACCACAGATATGAATGTACATTGTGGCATGACAAAATCAACCTACTTAATAACATACTAGCTTACATACTCACCATTTTGTATTGAGAATACATGAATTCTTTTTTCTTAGTGATTTTCAAGTATACAGTATATTGTATAGATTGTCATCATCATGATGTGCAAAAGATCTCAGGAATCTATTCTAACCTGAGAACATGAAATTTTCATCCTTTGGCAAACATTTCCCAGTGTCCCACTTCCCAGCTTCCAGTAGCCACAATTTTGCTCTAAAGACTTTTGTACTACATATACACACAAATAAAATTGGACAGTTTTGTCTTTTATTCCTAGCTTATTCCATTTACCACAAAATTATTTTTGGCACAAATGACAGCCTATTTTTCTTTTAAAAGTACATTAGACTATTTTTGTGTTAGAAATAAAACCAAATTCAAGCTTTGTTATCAGTTCTCACTTTTAAAGGATTTTAAATTGATGAATATTTAGCTGATAATGTTATCTATTTCTGTACTTGATTTACTTTTAATGATTAAGACATGAACATGTTATAAATAGTCACTCGTCATGAATACTTAAACAGCGATGCAATGAATATCCATATCTGCTCATCATTTTGCTTGTGTGTAACACGTAGTCTTAAAGGTCTCATGAAATATATACCACATTAATCTTGGTATTTTACTGCCCACAGTGAAAATCTTTGGGTTCAACACCAAACAAATCACTTCATAACATGAGGGAAACAAGAATGTCTGAGCTTCTAACATCAATAATATTGCTGTTCATCCGCTGGGTTTTGCAAAACTTTGCATGTTGTTGGTCCCCAAAACAAAAGTTGAAACAATGATTTTTTTCTTTCACATGTTGAAATATTTAATCCATGTATTCCTTTCTCCATCCTTCCCTTATTCTCATCATATTCAAATACCTGTTTTGAGTTCTTTCCTTAATTTTCTGAATTTAATTAAGGCCATTTTAAATTATCAAGGGCTTATGTGCTTATGTAATGATTTTAATATTTAGATCATGTGTTTCTATTTTCCTCATTTTTATTGCATGCGTAAAGGTATCATCCTCATCTAGACAGAGTCTGCCCCCAACAGGCAGATAGATTAGAAATTAGGAACTGGCTTCTAATCAGGGACTGCTTTGTTGCAGGCCCCAGACCACCTCACTTTGTAGGTTGGAATTGAGAGGGATGAGGCAAAATCCACGGGATCTGCCCCACTAATACTAATTCTGAATCCACCACACCTCTGTGACAGTATTAAAGTCTCTGCTTTGCATTTTGTTCTTTCTCGAGATCATTGAATCCAGTCCTTGGCACTCCTTTATTACAGAAATACTGGATCTTTAGCTTTCAAATTTTTGCGTTTTCAAATACTTCCCATGAGGCTCTTAAGAGTTCCATCAGTTTCTCTGCTTCTGGATAATTTCAGGTCTTATCTATTTTGAAAATCTACAATGCCTTATGAGGAAAAATAATATCTGTATAATATCGTCTGCTAAAGTTATGTTTTATTGGGACTTTTGTCTCCTCGAGACCTGGTTGCTACAAAAATTACCCACTGCTTTCACATCTGTCTTCCCAAGTTAACTCAGTGGGAACATCCGTCTACCAGAAACTAGCTGGTCCCTCAGACCTAGAAGCTGAATTTGTATTAAGAAAAAATAAACTGTAGCTGGCGCCTTTTCCATCTCCCAGCTTGATATTCTTAGGAACTCTGATTTCCTGAGGTTCTATTATTTCAATAATCTGATGCAATCTGTCTCTTCAGATTACCTTCATTTCTGGCAGGCTGAATCCATTTCTCTACTTTCTGTTTTAGCACCCCAGTCTTGAAGAGGAAAACATCTATGTCTAAGAGAAGTATGATAAACAGAATGCAAGTGGTACTAAGGTTAGAACACAGTTAATACCAAGTAGCCATGTATAGGAACAACTTTCCATAACCTCTTGGCTTTCATGACTTTTAGAAGGGCTGAAACAGGCAACCCCATCTTGTCTCTTTAAGATAGGATATGGTCTTGAACCCTAGGCAGGTCTGAAATTTACAATCCTCCTATTTCAGCTTCCCATGGGCTATGATTACAGACATGTACTACCCCCTTAGTCTGAACAATACTCTCTGAAAACATTACTGATTAACTGTCTGGTGGTCAGTTCTCCATTGTCCCATGATGCCAGACAAATAACATTTGGACAGGAAGGTTAAGTGACAAATGTCAAAAATTAGTGCCAGACTTAGCATCTGAAATATGGAAGAAATGATTTTTGGGTCAGGCATACCTGAAATCCATTCTGCTTATCCTGTGGACAATGCCCTACCATCTGGAAACACTGAGGTTCCTTGTCAGAAGCTGTTAGCTATAAAGCTTTACAACTACAGCTGCAAAGCAAGACATACCATTTATTTGCAAGACATTAAAAAACAATAATACAAGCAAAACTATTTTGAAAATTAAGTAATTCTATACAGGTTTTAAAATATGTGACACCAGTCATTTAGAAGGTCTGCATCCTTCAAGAGGCATATCTAACACCTGTCAATATTTAGAAGGCTTACTTAGTTTAAGAGTCATCTACACATAGACTTGGCAACAATTAGCATCATGACACAGAAAAACTTTATAGACACTGAAGGGACTCTGGACAGCTCAAGCTAGGCCAGCCTGGCTCTGGCAGGCCTTGTTCATCTCTTGCATTCCCTTTGCCTTACTAAAAAATGTTAGATTGCATTCCTGTAGCTAGCACCCAAGGTCTATTCCCTTATTTGGCCACTTCCTCCTCCTGAGGATGACTACCGAGGTCCAGTTTTCAAAGTATTGAAGTCTGGCAGTCAACAGCCCCCTTTGGTTCACTTAATTAGCAGACCTAATTAAAATTAAACACTGCATCCTAACCTGGGTTTCCCACTTTACTTTTAAAAGCTGCCACTTTGCTATTGTCAAGTCTGTCTCCTATCTATCCAGAGGCGGTCCTTTGTCCCTCCAGGACAGTACCCTGTCCTCTTTTCCTTGTTCCCTTCCTCTTCTCTGTCACCTTCTATTTCCTGGATGTGTCTCTTATTCCCTGCCCTCTGTCCCTCTGAGTCAAATAAATCTCCTTTGTGCTGGGAACTTGTGCTGAGGACACTGCCTTGGGGGTCCTATGGGTGGATATTTTTCCTTTCAGAAGCTACTTTTAAAGCAAAATTAACAGTCTTTGCTTTGATAGAATGACCTGGAATTGCATATTTTATTGTCTTTTAAAAGTGTGTGGGTCTCTGAATCTCTTTCCATCAGTTACTGGATGAAGGCTCTCTGATGGCAATTGGGGTGCTCACCAATCTGATCACAAGAGATGGCCAATTGGGGCTAAATATCCACTATTGCCTTGCCCAGCCTTAATACAAAAGGAAGTGCTTAGTATTACTGCAACTGGATATGCCATACTGTGTTGAGACTTCTGGGAGGCCTACACTTTTCTGAACAGAAACAGAGCAGTGGATTGATTGATGGGGATGGGGAAGCAGAGAAAAAATGGAGGGAGAGTTGGAAGGAGAGGAGGGAGGGGAAACTGTGATGGGGATGTAAAATAAATTAGTCAATTAAAAACAAACAAATAACAACAAAAAGTCTTTAAGACTTAAAGGTCAGCATTATACCTTATACTTGACAAAAGTTTCTTTCTATCAAGTTTATCTGCTACATTCACGCATTCAAAATATTCTAAAAATATTTGGTTATAGTAGAAGAACGTCTCATGTTCATTCTTTTATCCTACACTGCATGCTGTGATGATTAACACAGACCCTATCAATCCAGTAAGGGAAAAAAAAACAACAAAAAAAAAAAAACCTGTGGTTCACTAAGTGTTGGGTTTCCTTCAGTGAAACAAAACTAAAATATCTCGACAAAGACCCTTTTTTCTGAAAGCCTCTGTTGCTTTGTGTTCATCTAATACATTAATATTAATGGTTTTTATATGAAGAATATTGTGCTATTCTGTTAAAAAAAGAACTTTAAAATACCTTTTGTGAATAACAAAACAGAATTCAAGAATAAAATATCTCATAAAGTGAAGAAAAATGAGGAGATGAAAATCTATATTATTCATTTTCATTTGTATTATACTGGAGAAAAACCATCTAAAGGTAATTAATTGAATTCTCTTTGGAGTGACTTTTGAGATGGCATATTGACCCGATGTTCATTTCATACTGAGAGCCAGTGAAGTGTTATTGTCAGGATTCTTACAAACTCAGAAACTCTTTTTATTCTTTATGAGTTAGTAGAGCTTAAAAATAAGTCACAAATTTAAGAAATGAAAATGAGAAAAATGAATAAACATTGGACGTTCTTAAAGAATGTATTTTAGAATAAAGTATTTTAGACACTGAGTAGGGGCTCAGCTATGTCTACTGAACAGATGTGAGACAAAATACATGGACAGTGTATACACCTCTAGACACATTCAAGATCCTTTCAGAGCTGATAAAACAGAGTGTAGGAAGGGTTAGTTCAAGCATATGGACTATCCACAAATTTTACAGTAGTGATTAGACTCTGTGGCAACACAGAAAACTCAGATTTAAAAACGAGGAACATGAACCCAAAGAAGCACCCAGGAAGTCAAGGAGAATAGAACCACAAAGTCAAGATCTGAGGACAGTTCATTAAAGCTTGCAGTGACTACTGGATCCAGAGTTTCCTGAAAAGCCATCCCTAGAACATAGCACAGGAAGGAACGTGTTACATAACACAAGAGGAAATAATGAATAATCAACATCAAAGGTGCAAAGTCTCCAGGAGAGTTACCAGAAGAAGAGTTGGCACAGGTCTCTGGTCTACAGGTTTCCAGGACTCCTATTAGATTACTCATGAGGCTCCCATAGGCTGAGAGGAGAAACCAGTCCTGTTTTCAAGAATAGGCTCTAAAAGTGGGGATCTTGAGTACAAACAGAGGGAAAATGTCTTTTCAGGTCCTTCTTTTTCAGACGCAGCTGACTGTGCACCTCACCAGCACCCACCACAGGCCTATGTCATTGCCTTTCATGCTAAGGTGCTGGTACGGGCACTCTCACCTTTGGTCCACTTGGAGGAAGTTCACATACATAGCTGGCCCAGGATATAATCTATGTTTGCCTCCTGGCTTTCTTAAATGAAGCCTGATCCATCTCCAGCAGTGACCAACCTTTTTTGATTGATCCAGGACTTGCACTTGGTAATTAAAAATCAGATAACTAGTCTGTCTGAGAGACTCTAGAGCAGTACTCTGCTGCACACTGGTGTGTGAATCCTATCTTCTCCAAAAAATTTCATTAGAATATAACATGAATTTGTTTTTTTGTTTTTGTTTTTGTTTTTTGTTTGTTTTTTAAGATTCCAACAATCTGGATAGAACTGCAAAGTGTCTTATGAAAGACAAGTGCTACATGATGTCAGTAACATGTGAAATCTGTTCTTCTCACACAATGGTGGTCGCCAGAGCCTAGGGGAAATGGCAGACAGGGAGAGATGAGGGATGGCTGGTCAATGCAGTCTATGCTTCATTTGGCAGTATGAAATTCTGACGTGCACGGGGAAGGATGACTGCAGGAATGACCTATACATCTCCCAAGGCTTCCAAATAAAAATCTGAAAGCTTTCATAATAAAGAAATGATAAACATGATGAATATATACATATATATCCCTTTAACCTGGTTTTAATATTACACGATGTAATTAAATGTATTACACTAAATGTAATTTTTATGCTTTCATATATCACTTAAAAAGAGATAGAAGATAGACAGAGAGACTCAGATACAAGCAGATACAGAAAGAGAAATGGAAAGACATACAGACATTCACACAGAGACAGAGACAGACACACATACATTTAACATGGAAAGTGTTGGGTGCTATTAATAGCTTCATCTTATAAAAGAGCACCTGGTAAACATTTCTACTGCTGATTTTCATTGATGGAACCTGTCTTAAAAAACTGACTTACTCAGACTAGCCCAGACTCTCTTCTAAGCCTTATTTGGTTTGTTCCTCATAATATTTTGAAACTAAGGTGCATCAGAAGAAACCACATTTCTAACGCTGTCACTGAACAGCCCAAGTGGCCAATGAGCAGGTAGTGGGAATGATTGCTACATATGATCTGCACCGTCTTGGAGTTTGTGCCTTCTTTGGGGTTTGGGGTGAGTACTGACGGCAACCCAGATTGTACCAGAGTACCGAGAATCCATGGGTCACAGCCCATGAGGCTCCTGTGCTCTCCTGAGAAGACCCCACCTACCCAGGCTTCCCCATGCTGCATTTTCATTACTGTAGCTTCCGTCCTTAACCTAACTTGTCTTAAGGATGTACCTCATAATTCCTCAACATGGGCTTTTCTAAAACTAGCCTTTCTTTGAAGCTATGCTGTCTAAGGAGAATCTTCTTCAGCAAAAAGAAAAACTTCTGGAAACAACCTACTTCTTAAAGAAAACTTCAAGCGTTGCCCCCAAGAACAATTAAGTAGAAGAAACATATTTTTGTGCATTTATATAATGACACTTTCTTCAGTCCAGTGAAAATTCTATGAATAAACTTCTATTGTCACGACAATGTGAAAATAATAACCTTTCATTAGATGCTCCAGAACAAAGCTTCGGTTTTCTAAATTGAATCTGAAAATGTCTTGCTTTCCCAAAATAGTCCGGTATGAATATTCGGGAAGATATTCTGGCTGAATGCTCCTCTGAAGTTCACCTTAACTCTAGTCTCTGTCTTCCTCTCCAGGCCCTCCTCCTCCCTGACCCAAGATCAGAGCTCACAGAGGTTTTATTCCATATCTAGACCAGGGGAGTTCACCAGTGTCAGCACATACTGTATCATAAAAACAAAAGTGCAGTAGCACACTTTTCTAGTCTAGTTCACCTGTGAATAGGAATTGGTAACAATTTCTCACAGCAGATCTCTGGGATTCCTAACTACCACAAACTGCTAAACATATATTTTTTAAAAAAAATCAGATCTCAACCTGGCATGGTACGGCATGCCTTTAATTACAGCACTCAGGGGGTAGAGGCACGGATCTCTATGAGTTCCCATACAGCTTGGTCTATAGAGTGAGTTCCAGGACAGCCAGGATTGTTACACAGAGAAACCCTGTCTTAAAAAAAATCAGATTTCCATCTACAATAAGGGAATATTTGATTAGCCAGAAAGAACAATGATCATGGGTGGAGCAATAAATATATTTTTATATGCCTTTGAGGTTCTATGCTGGAGATTTCTATTAATGTATCAAGAATTTGTACCAAGTTGCCTAACAGAGATATTTTTAACAGAAATACTAGAAATCAAAGGTTACTAATCTCCGTGTGTCTCTCCTGCCCTGAATCTATGGTCTTTTCCCAGTATACCATATGTTTAAAGGGCTTTCTTCATTTTATAGACTTTTAATAATACCTCTGGAATAAAGGTTGGAAAAACTACCCAAGAAGGTCTTTCTAACACCAAGTTTTAATTAAAACCAAGCCCAGTCTGACAAAACCATCATTTTCCTTCTGTGTACTCCCTTCTGTTGAAGCTGCCCACACTCCAACATCTTTGTTCACACCGAAATTCCCCACACTCACGGCTGAAGCTCCCAGTTGTGAAGCTCTCCACCTGTGAAAAATGCAAATGTGAAATGATAATTACAATCATAAAATCCAAGCGGTGACAGTCCAGCAAGTGCTCTAGGACTACCGTCCCTTCTGGTCTCTCAGAGTTCTCCCCATTCATCCAGGACTCACGTTCTGGCTCATTATATTCCTTTGCTTCCTGCCTCTGTAACTTTCAGCCCACCAAAGGACTTTGTCTTAGATATCGTTCATGTTTTCATGTTCAACAAACTTTCCTCACATTCTTCACGAGTATAACTTTTCTGTGCCTCTCTGGGACTTATCAGCTTATAAATGAGCTGGTAAAGCATTGAAAGCATAAGTCAGATCTTGCCTCAGTTGCAGCCATAAAATTCCCAGAATTCAATTCAAATCTCCAACCAAATTAGACACAACCTTGTTGAGCTGTTCCATTTACATTCCTAACTCTATGAATTCCTCAGCTCTATAACTTTGACCTTTGATCATCTCTTGCACAGGTACTTCTATTCTCTGTAACCCTCAACATAATAGCTGCATTGACCTTATCCTATTCTATAACTTTAGTTTTTAAAATATTTTATTTCTCCTTATCAAGTATAGAACCTATGTTACATAACTTCAACCATTTTGTGATACGATTCTTCCCTCCTCAGGAGATGTAAAGAAATGTCTCTTCCCTCCAGATGGGAACCTGACAAACCATAGAAATAATTGAATCTGAGTCTAGGTTGCTAAATCAAGAAATGTATTAGAATTATGTACAGGAGCATGAGTGATGGAAAACAATAGCACTCCTGAAGTCCTGCCACAGTAAGAGTGACAAACAGCAAAAGCTCATCACAGGAGTCCCAACTTTCCAATAACCTTTTACTTCCTGCATGTTCCAGCTCTCCCAAGACCCTATGCAACCTCAGCACTCAGCATTGGTAGGCAGAGACAGGCAGAGGCCAGGTGCTCCCTGGCCAGTCATTCTAGTCAAAATCACCAGCTCCAGGGTCAGTGGGAGACTGTGTCTTAAAGGAATAAGGCAGAAGGCAGTGAAGGAAGATACTTGACATCCTCCTTGCTCTGGACCATGCATCATGTTCATATGCATGTGAACACACACACACACACACACACACACACACACACACACACACACACACACACGTAATAAACTTCCCATAGGTTAAGACTAAACTGAGTAATCCCCATAAGCTTCCTTGGATACATGGGGCATAAACCAAGCCTGCATAGACAGAAAGAGCTAGAAGCCTTAGGAAGATGTGTGTATGTGTAAAAAAAATATATTCTATGAGGATCATGAGCAAATCATATTGTAACTGAGAATATTGCAACTTCTCTCAGGCTCTGCTGTTGGGATACAGCTGTGGCAGGTGTGGGATTTCACCAAGGAAGCCATGCAAGAGTTTCTTGTGTTTCTTCTGGGAAGGTTTTCTAAGTGCCTGTGAATAGCAAGCATGACCCTGGGAGGTGTTGGGCCCACCTTCAGCAGTTTGTGTTCCTGCTCCTCTTCCTTCCCACTGCCATGCTGTAAAATAGAACAGAGACTATCAGCACACAATAATTGGCTCTCCAAATTGTTTTATCATCTAAGAATCAGTTGGCACTGATTTATGAACTAACTATGGTTATTTAAGCAAAGAACCTTTTGAAGTTAATCATACCATACAAATCAAAATGTGGCTCAAATGCCATGAAAATGAATTCTTATCTAACTTGCTTAGCTAAAGGGCCTTAATGCTTATCAATTAGCTTTCATGTTAGCGGAGCTCACAATCTTGGTGAGCTTCAGATATTCATTAACCTTCCACATTTACCATATCTATCTTTATTCTCAGGTGATTGTCACATTCATTACCTGAATCAAAATAATAACTTCCAAATTTTATGCATTCCCTTCCATTCTCTGCATAACTCTCTACACAACCACAGAAGATTTGCATTTCAGATGGGAAAAAAATTGATGGCAAGGGAGACAGAAAATTTGAAGCAACTTCTAGGGCCCTTTATTTGAGATCAGGCTTCTTGGCTAGATCTCTCTCAGTTAGTATCAATATATCATAGGGTCTTCATTTCAGATAAAGCACAGGCTGCACAGTGGGACCATTCTGATACATCCATCATATTAATTCCTTTCAGGGATCCATAGGCACTGAATCTGGAAAGCAGTACTGGGAAGTTCCAATGTGAAGTAAGGAGGTGGGGAGTGGGTACTGCTGTGCATAGACTGAGTTCTCCCTGGCTACTAATCACATAATAACCAATTATTGTTGTAATTCCAATTGCAATTATTATACTAGATAGTCCCCTTGCAAGTCTCCGATTCAGACAAATGAAAGTCTCAAGAGGAAAAAAGTACATAAAGAAAGGAGGTCATTCAATTGCTTTTACTGTGAAGCTGATGAAGTAGCCAGAGTGGCCAACAGAATAATGCATACACTCGTCAGGAGTCCATAATGCCAAGGATGGCGCAATGAGCAAGGAGTGAAAAGGAGGAGTACAACTCAGAAAGGATTGCAGTGGTAGCTGCCTGTTTCTCTCTCTGCTGGTGGTTCATTTGCATGAGAGTCCGCTGAAATTAAGCAAAAGCCAACAGAAAATCATCTGCACTTAGAAAAACGAAAGACCCTCCCTGGGAACGTTTAAAGCTTCCAAGAGCAACTTCAGCCCAAATGAACGCAGTTAGTATTTAGGGAAGGAAAAGGCAGCACAGTGAGCTAAGAGCTGCTGCCTTGCCTCTTGACAGATGTTTAAAAGCACAAGGTTTGGGTTTTGCAACCGCTCATATTTTAAAGGATGTGATTCTTCATATTATTTGAAATAACAAACACTCTCTCCTTGAGGTCCCCACAAAATGGGAAAACTACATGACTCTCAAATCCCACAGGCCTTCCAATATTTGTTTCTATGTAACCCTTCCAAAGACCTGCTTTGTGCCTGGGTATCCTTCCTGCCAAAGTCTTGTCAAGAGTACTCTCAGAGCCCTTGTGTTCATCTGTTCTCTGTGCCCTAAAGACTTCTTTAATTGAAGTTCAGTTTGCACGCTTTGGAAGAACTCCTCTAGGACCAAACCTGTGCAGGGGAAATTGAAGACCAGCTTCTCTGGAAAGTCATAGGTTTCGTTTCACTGGCAGCCTCTGCAGCAAGTGCCCCAGAAGATAAGGAAGGGCAACCACCTAGGATTCTTCGACGCTGGTGGGAGGCAGCTTTCAATGAATTGTGAACAACAAATACCCTTTAAGAAGACTGGGAGAGTGTCTTAGACTCTGTGTACCCACACCTATGACTGTGCATGTCAGAATCACACAAACAGGAAACAAGCTGGGAGGATTCCACTTTATCCCCTACCACTGGCAATCCTTACATGTCTAATTAACTCGGCTTACAGTTTTCTCTCAAAGCAAACACTGTGCTGCTAACATCACCTCAACAGAATCCCCATCTTCCCTGTTAACTGTGCTTGGCTTTTCTTTCTTTTTTTCTGGTGGTTGTTTTACCAGAAAACACTGAAAAGACCAGAGCTTCTCTGCTGCTTTCCTGTTTGTTTAGCTGTTAAACTTCCTCTGTGCAGTGTATGTTTATTTAATATTTCTCCAACTGCACATTCACCATGCACTTATTAAATGACTGAAGAGATTTTAATTGGGCACTGGGGATTAGTTGCATTATTCCCAAATCTCTTTACTAAATGTACATGGGAACTGTGGGTAGTTTATTTATAACCTTGTTACTCTAGGCCTCCTTTATGTCTCTTCATATTTTTAATATGACATACTCAAAATTCAATTCATAGCCTGGTTGGCTCATGTTTTATCAAGTAGCCTATAGCAATTTTAAGTTAAAAACAGTGCATCCACCTGCTAAATTTGGAAGGGAGAGGATGGGAGAGTTCCTAGAAAAGCTGTGTTAAAGCTGCAAATGGAATTTATAATTTCTCCATTCATTACCCGTGGAAAGAATTTACAATGTTACATTTCTGTGTAAAAAAAAAATACACTATGAAAGCATCTTGCTTAATTACAGGATATTAGAATTAAAAACTAAAGTATTCCCAAAGGGAAAATACTCCTCATCACTGTGGCAGACGCCTTGAGTTTGTATCATTTCCATGTATATCAAGACATTAGTGGTAGAATATAACATCTTCCCACTGACAATATTGTCTGGGAGGCTTTTTGATGGCTGTGTTAGGGCATCTACGTGTCATCTGATAACCATTCATGTGTGATAGATACAGAGTCCCACTTCTCCCACAGTGGGAGGATGTGAGATCAGGACAGCCCATCCCTGGGCTCCTGTTCAGCAAAGGTACTCAAGGTGAGTATGAACCTTCATCTCAGTTCTAAAGGAATATGCCCCTGAAGTCTATGAATTCAAATTCAAATTAAGTGCACAAGTCAGTGTTTCTCTAACATACTGGTATTGTGAAGTAGTTCCCTCCAGAGCCCGTCCTCATGATAGCACGTCTGAGTCAGTCAACCATTTCTGGGAGTGGTGAGTGGAGGGTTCCAACAGAATATGCATCATCAGAATAGCTTTCCAACTGTGGAATGTGGAGAAGTGGGACACGGAAGCTATGAGCCTCTTCAGTCCGACTCACCTTAACAGCTTGTTCCTGACTAAGGGCCCCAGGCTCCCTTGTTTACAGCATTTACTCTTAAAAAGTCTGTCTGCTATGAATTCTTTAAATTATTCTTTTACAATTTATTCAGATTCTTTAAATTGTTAAATATTACAAGACACATAAGGAAGCTTCTTAAAGAACATAGGGCAAATAACTGCTCTGACTATGTGGTTAAAAAAAAAAAAACATATTAATTCACTTACTTCATTCTAAATGGAACAGAGATGTCAAGAAAATTCAAACACAGAATATCTTTTGTGATAAATCACTAGATATTTCAGGTAAACATATCTGAGAGTCAGAATATTTGAAAATAATGACGTTTGGTTTATGCAGTGAGTTTTTTTTTTTCTTTTTGAATGTAAATTTCCAAACTTCCTCACAGTTTCACAGCCTATGTGGGTAGATACCACTCTCTAGAAGAGTAGAAGTCTAACTTCACAAGCAAAGACTAGCCAGCACAGATGATCTATCTGATCACCTCCAGCAGTCTTACCTGGCCTATAGCCTCAGAAGATTCTCACTAGGTAGAGCTGGTGCTCAAAGGCATAGTTCTGTTTAACCTGGACTGAGGTCCTGGGGTAGAAACATGGTCTTTTACACAAGCTTTCTATCTGTGGATCTGTCCATTGTTTCAGTGACATCGAGTGCAATCTCCCTTCCCACAACAATATTCCTCACTAAAGTCTTCATTCCCCAATAAACTGACCTGGCACAAATTTTTTACCAACATAAGATAGGTGCTAAAACCTAGTGACTAACACCTATTCATGTCCTGCAGGGAGAGTCTTCAACAAAATAAACATATTCTAAAAAAAATAAAATAAAAAAATAAAAAAAAATCCAAGCTACCCTGCAAAAACTTTCTTAGGAACTGGGTTTTAAAGATCACATACCACCTGTGATTTTATGGTTTTAAGATAAGTAAATCTCCTCTACACAGCTAAAACTTCTTCAAATCAAACAGATCCAATCAGGAATTAATCCCCACCTTTCCTTTTGACATAGCAAGCCTGGTCGTGCTTGCTTCCAGACTCCTGTAGCTGGTCTCCTCAGTCTCCCTCAGGACACTCTTCTATCCCTCAGTGCTTAATGAATAATTCTGATTGATGCTGACTGAGGACTAGGACAGCAGTGGGAAAGAAGCCTGAATGAAGATATGAGGAAATAATTTGTCCATTATCTCTTTAATGATTCCCAAGTGGTGCCAATTCCCTCCAGTCCTGTAAAACCAAGCAGCACAGATAAAAGCATTTTCCTGCTGATGAGTCTACTGTGATATGAAGAATGAATCTCATTGTGGCCGACGGCAAAAGGTTAACAAGGAAATGATTAACTCACATACAAAAGGTCCTTCCTCTTCCTGTGTCTTCAGAGTCTTCAAATACAGAAGGAAAGGGGTATGCCAGGGAGAAAGCAAGCATGTGTGATTTATCTTTGTGGAAATTAGGAGAGTTTACTTTAATTTGCTAATGCTCTGCTCTGTTTTATTTTTGTGAGCTTGCAAATTCAACTAAATTAAGGAGAGAAAAGCCTGTAACTAAGGTAACAGCTTATAAATCATAGTAATGCAAAATGTCAACAATAGATTAAGTGAAAGGATAAAAAATGTTCTAACAATGTTTTCCTGTACAGTATGACATACAGAATTTTGTTAGTATTGTTTCACTCACTTTCAGCTTTCAAAACCTGTTTTAAACCTTGTGCCCAAATACTGAATTATGTGTGTATCATACACATCAGTCTAATATTTATGTCAAGCTGTTTGTGTGTGAAATGTATATAGGCTATCAGTCTTGAAGTGAATGGTGGATTATTTTGATCACACAAGAGAAATTCTACACAAGTTGAACAAACCAAACCATCCAGTTTTAAGGAAGTAATAAGTATTCATATATATATATATATATATATATATATATATATATATATATATATATATTAAGTAATACCTAAGTAATTGTATACACAAGTATTATAAGTATTATTTTATATCTTTTCAGGACAAAAAGTATATTAATAGTAGTTATTTTTAAGAGTAATTTTCCTTGATTGATCAAAGGAACCAATAGCTCTGGCTAGTCATATAGCCTCAAATGCTTCCACAGATGGGAAGATACTTTATTCAATAAGAAATACAGTTCAGTAAGTACTATGAAAACCAGATGAATGGGCCTCTTCCAATAATCCAAATTCACTGTATATTCCTGTGTGCATGCCTGTTTGTGTGGGTATGTGGGCACATTAGTGCAAATATCAGAAATCAATAGTAATTACCTTCCTCAAGAACCATCAGTCTTGTCTTTTGAGTCCTGGTCTCTCACAAGAAGTGAGGGCTCATTGATTAAGGTATTCTTGCTGGTCTGTAGCAAGAATCTTAAGAGTCTTATTAATAAAATCAAACCCAAGGCCACTTATTGGGGTGAATGCTGGAAGATCAGAGAAGCAGAACAAGCCACAGCTATCTCACCTTGCTAGTTCCTCAGGTGATCCTGTTTCCTCAGGCTGGAAGCTTCTGAGTCCTCCTCCACATGAATCTCAGCTGAACTGTGTTCCTCCAAAGCCTGAATGCTTAACCAACCAAATGCTAAACTCACTACATGCCTGGTCTTCATGCCGTTTATATCTTTCTCTTTCTGCCCCCACTCCCTGGGATTAAAGACTCGCTTTCTGGGATTAAAGGTGTGTGTCTCCATGCTGGCTGTATCCTTGAACACACAGAGATCCGCCTAGCTCTGCCTCCCAAGTGCTGGGATTAAAGGCGTGCACCACCACTGCCCAGCTTCTGCTATGGCTGGCTCTGACCCATTTTCTAGCCACCATTTTTGGCTTTGTTCTAGTGGCTGTCTATTCTCTGACCCCAGATAAATTTATTTTGGGGAACACACAATATTTCGGGGAAGACATGCCACCACACTGGCTGGCAATTCTAGGTAAACTGCTTGTCTCTGTCTCTCCAGCACTGGGATTACAAGTGGATACCTCCATGCCCGGCACTTAGGGTAATACAACAAACACTTTACTTACCTAGCCATCTTTATCTTTAATTCCCTCTAGTTTGAGTTTCTACCAGTGTCTGGTGTGCGTGACTGAAGACACCTTTCCCCACATCCTCTCCATCATGTGTTGCATGATTTCTTGATGATGGCCATTCTGACTGAGGTGAGGAGTTACCGCAAAGTTGTTTTAATTTGCATTTCCTCACTTGCGTGTTGAACACTTTTGAAAATATTATTGGCCGTTTTCGTTTCTTTCTGTTTGTTTGCTTATGAAATTCCTGTTTACTTCACTAGACCATTTATTTTTTGGCACTTTTGTTTCCTTGGTGTTTAATTTCTGCATTTCTTTGTAAATTCTGGACACCAGCTTCCTGTCTGAGGCAAAGCTAGTAAAGATTTTCTCCCATTCTGTGGGCTGTTTGCTGATAGTTTGTTTTGCTGCATAGGAATTTTTTTTTTTTAATTTCATGTAGTCCCACCTACTGATTCTTTGGGCTAGATCTTGTAGATGAATTTTTCCTGTGTCCCATCCTGCCAGGAGTCAGGACAAATCTCTCCCACTAGCATCCTCCAAGTAAACACACAGAGACTTATATTACTTATAAACTGTATGGCTGTATCAGGCTTCTTGCTATCTACTTCTTATATCGTAAATTAACCCATTTCTATTCATCTATTCCTTGCCACATAGCTTATGGCTTACCAGTATCTTTACATCTTTCTTCTCATGGCCGCGGCTGGCAGCGTCTCTTAACTCAGCCTTTCACCTTCCAGAATTCTCCTCTCTGCTTATCCCGCCTATACTATACTTCCTGCCTGGCCAATCAGTGTTTTATTTATCAATCAATCAGAGCAACACATTCACAGTATACAGAAAAACATCCACAGCAAGATCCTGTGCTATTGTTGTTCTATTCAGAAACTTCAGAAAGATATTTACTTACATAAATATATTGAATAGAAGTCCCTATATTTTCCATTAGCAGTTTCAGCACTTCAAATTTTAGATTATGGTCTATGGCAGCCATGTGAAAATCTATATGGAGGTTCCTCAAAAAATTAATAATGTAAGTATGGCAATACCATTTCTGAATATATAGCTAAATGACTCAATATCCTACCATAGAGAAACTTGCACACCAATATCTATTTCTGCTATATTCTGTTATGGAATGATCTTTTTGTACACTATGAATATGTATTTTTCTCATTTGCTAATAAAATGTTGATTGACAGGAAGTATAGGTGGGGCAACCAAATTAAGGATGATGGGAAGGAGAAGGGCAGAGTCAGGAGTTGCCAGACAGACACAGAGGGAACAGGGTATGACTATGTCATGCTAATAAAGGTACCACCGTAAATAGAAATATGGGTTAATTTAAGTGTAAGACTTAGCTAGTAACAAGCCTGAACTATCTGCTGAGCATTTATAAGTAATATTAAGCCTCTGAGTGATTATTTGGGACCAGGTGGATGAGACAAGAAACTTCCATTTATAATATTCATAATAGCAATACTCATAAAAATCAGCCTAGACACCATCAGCAGAAGAATAGAATATGAAAATGTGATATATTTACAGAAAATGTAATTCAGCTATATAAAAAATGAAATCAGGAAAATGAATGGATCTAGCATGGATATATTAGTGAGGCCTTAAACTCACAAAGACAAAAAACCACATGTACTCATTGGATGCAGATCCTAGCCTATAGTGTGTGTGATTGTGTGTGTGTGTGATTGTGTGGTGTGTGTGTGTGTGTGTGTGTGTGTGTGTGTGTGTAAAATTGAGTAAAGACTAAAAATATACAGAGGAAATCAAGAGGGCAATATTAAGAGATGAGGAAGAGTTGGGATGGGGCACAGCTCACAGGGCACAAAAAAGGGAAATCATCTGAGAAGCCACAGGAGAGAACTGGCATCTCCAAGTGGGGGGAAGATATGGAGAGGGAGACTCACAAAGTCACACTCCTGCTGACAATGCCAAAATGGCACCTAGCACATTATATGCTAATTTTAAAGCTAAACATATATAACAATCCTCTAATGGCCTTTAAAGAAGCCAACTGCCTATATACAAAATATATATACATATATAATATACTTTATATATACTATAATACATATATAACCATTTGTATCTGTACCCCCAAGTATGTTATCCCTGACATGCTGGATATCCTTATTTTCTAGGCATGAAATATGAGATATATATAATTTAGCATACCAAGAATATTAAAGTCCATTCAAGTTTTAAAGATCTATGTCAAGTCAATGAGTTGTATTTGAAACAGTAAATAAGTTTGCTAAAAAAGAAGTATAATCAGATAGGACATTGTTTAGGTAATTCTGTCTTTGTTACTTTTCTCTCTTCCATTCTTGATGCACACACACCTGTGCATTTATCTTCCCCCACTGCTCCTGAGTCACTGCATTTGGATGCATCATCTGGGGTATAATTACCATATAATCTCTTAACAAATTCATGATGGATATTTTAGAAGTAGATTTTCCTTCCAGGTCCTGTCGTTGGAGATGTTTGATATTAGATGATTGGCTTGATCTGCAGTATGTTTCTGAAACTTTTACCCAAGTTCAAATCATTATTTGCAAAAGTGCTCTAAGCACTGGGACTTGGAAATAGAAAGGAAGCAAGCTTAATGAGTCCTTTTGGGGCTTCTATAAGCAATCAAAAACTTGGAAGGAACGAGAGGCAGAGAAGTGATTGATGGTCCCTGTATACTGCAGTATACAACAAATCCATGAGAGACTCACCAGTGTGTATTTTTTCCAATCTGTATATTTCCAATTACTATTTAAATTATATCTCATATACCATAACCAAGTGTTTGTGGATATTAATTAATAAACACCAATGATTGTGTATAATTTGCATTTCTGTAAAAATAAATGCCATTCAGTGTTCCTGCAGATACTTATTTAAGAATTAAGGTCTAACTCAAGAGCCAATTTTTTTTTCTTACAAAACCTAGTTTTTGCTCTCATTAGATAAAGTTTCATATATTTTGCCTTATGCCAGAAACTCTGTCCCAAAGCAACTATTGCAAGCCCTCCCCAAAGATCTCGTAAACAAGAATTAAAAGTCAAAGAGTCTCCAGGTAGTGGATATCAGGGAACAGCAGCACTGTTCCTATTGAATAGAGAGCTTAGAGGAAAATAGTTACTATTTTGAGAGTGTGCCTTGATTAATTTGGATGCTGGGTCCTGAGAACACAAGTTCATACCCATGTGACAACCATGAGAGGCACAGACTTAAAATGACATATGCCACTGAACTAATATTTCCACTTGGCCGTTAGGTAGTCATCACTCACTGCTGAATTTTCATGCTCACCAAGTGCCACACATTGCCCCATTCTGTGATAACAAACACGAAGTGAGCAGCTAGAAGGAAGGAGACACAGGAAATGGCAATGTTAGAGAAAGCTCATAGAAGTTGTAGATGATTCATAAGTAAACTGGAAACCCAAGATCAGGCCTGGGACACCTATACATCTCCACTCTGCAGACAAAGGCCTTCACCTTTCCCTGCACTGAAAATGTTTCACTATGGGTTTGTACCAGACAGCTCTTAGGTTATTACTACAAGAGTCCCTCTACCTATCTTTAGAGGGTAGAGGAAGGGACATAGTATAATCTTGTCAAATTCCAATATCCACACAGGAATATTTTCTGTTCATCGATGTAGAATATACTCTTCAGTAAATGAATTCATTATGCCAATTGTTTCAGGTACAAAATCTTATTTACAAATAAGATAACATCTTTAGTCTACAATCTACACTATGAAATATTCATCCTTTGTGTTTATGGTCCCACCATTAAGAACCATCAGTACAACTTTGCTCCTCACTCTAGGTGCTTGGAACATTTCAGAATAGTTCCTCAGCATTCACTTGGGGATGAGGAGCACGGTGGTTGCCAGGATGGATAAACTTGAGAAAGACTCCTTCGCTTCAATTCAGGAGTAAAGAATTTGATACAGTATTAAGTTTCTTTGTAGGAGATTTTGTTGGAAGCAGACTCAGGGCAAACCTGGATAACCTTCCAGGAAAGATACTAGAGGAGCCAGACACCATGCACTGATATCTTAACTGAAAAGGGTTTGGATGTAAAGGTTTTATCGACCACTTGGTACTCTGTTCTGAGTCAAGCTGGCTTAGTTGCCATTACACAATCACTTAAACTCAAGGCAAAATATTTCATGTCTATGGAAGCCGCTTTCTGATGGTTGAGACATGTAATAATTCAAAAGCTTTTGAAGAAAATTAATCTCACATAGCCCTAAAGAATCCAAACCTTGTGCATAAAATTTGTTCAGGAAAAAAAGGAGACATGCATTCTTCCTTCTGTCAAATACTGTACAGTGAGATGCTGCTCTAGAAAACGGAAATATGTCAGTGATGCCGACGGCGTATGGTTTCTTTATGTTGTTGCTGTCATAGTACTTACAGTCAAGTGGGTAACAGACAGCTCATTGATACATGTTCTAGAACCTTCTATAAGTTCTTTATTTGTTATTTTCCTCAGCTCGTTCATCATATTTTACTCTCTACTTCATAAAAATCAAAAACATTACATTTATTTTGGGGGCATGATACACATGCCCCTCTCTATGAGTAGAGATCAGAGGGCAACTTGCAGGAGTGCCCTTCCTTCTCTCCTTCTACTGTGTTGGTCCCTGAGATCGAATCAAGGTTGCAAGGCTTGGCAGCAAGCACCTTCCCTCACTGAACCACCTTGCTGAGCATTTTTTCTATCTCCTAACAGCTTCATTTTCATGAGTGGTAATTGGTTTGCAAAGACTGTGCATGCTTGATTATCTATACATTTACACACTTGTGAAATGGTCACATAATTATGCCAATAACAGACATAGCCGACACCTCCCAATGTGATCTTGTGCCTCTTTGCTTGGACTACTTGTATTTTTGTTAGGTTTATGGAAGGACACTAGACAAAGTTTTAAGTTCATAATGTATTGCAGTATATGTGTGTATTATATTAAAAGAAGATCTCTAAAATCAATTAATCTTATATACTTAAAACTTTATACACACTGGACAACACAATGTCTGCTTGTCCATCCCCAACCACCACCACTCTACTTCTGGTTTCTTTAAGATTGCATAGTCTAAATATTTTCATAAAGGTAGAATCCTGCAGATCCTTGTCTGTTACTGGCTTGTCCTCTGAGTTTACCATGTCATTTCAAATTGCAGGGATTCCTGAATGAAATGCCACTATATCTTGATTGCCATGCTTCCTTAAGCTAGTCAGCTTGGTGGGAGACTTAGAGTGATTCAATAACATGTCTGTTATGAATAACGCTGAGATAAACATGAGCTTGTAAACAAATCTGGGAGATCCCAGCTGCCTTTAGTAGTTATTGGGAATTAGAAAACAAGTTGTACTCTCTTCTCAGAATTAAAGGGTAAAACATTATCTTAACAATTTTAACACAAAAAATTATGAGATACTGCATCATGGCCTTTGTTTAACTTCATGTCAAAATAACACGTATAAAACAAAAATAAAGCTCACATGGTGGCACAGGGCCTTAATCTCAGCACTTGGGGAAGCAAGGGCAGGCTGATCTCAATGAGTTCAAGGCCAGCCTGCTCTTCAAAGTGAGTTCCAGGACAGCTAGAAATCCTGTCCCAAAAAACCAAAAAAGAATCAATTTAAGGTCCTAAATCTTTTTACATACACATTTAATAACAGGAAAATGGATAAATAACTTTTTAAAGAGGAAACAAGTTAAATTAACATCTTCTATACATAAAAATAAAGCCTTAAAGATAAATCACACAATCTACTGATTCAGTGTGTGCTAAGCATACATTCAATTTGAATTTGGTTTTAAAAATACTTCACAGCATCACCCACCCTATCACCTGAAGCTGGCTTTATGCACACCCCACTTGCATTCTCTGCATGGTTCTCTAAGAACCCCTAAACTTTCATAGGTTATAAACTACAGCCTTGAGTTTATCACTTTCAAAATTATAATAAAAATCCCAGACACTGGTCAGGAAGACAAGCTCTCTAATGAAGCAGGAACTAGGCTTTCAGGAAGTCACGCTCCACCGTTGCCTGAATGTGAAGACTGCCAGCTCTGTAAGACAACCAGACAACCTTGGGGGCAAGACATTCATATCAAATGAAGTTTTTTTTTTTGTTTGTTTGTTTGTTTTAAAGTAATCCATTAATTGTGACCTACTGAGACTTGTTATCAGGAACATAAACTGTTTTTATTGTAAGCTCTGCTCTGGTGTTGTGATTCTAGCTACTTTTAAGTGCCATTTGGCTCTTTCAGATCTGTGTTCTGACTGAGCATTGCCTGCCTTTTCTGAGTAATTACTGTGTCTTGGGCAGTGCATGCCCTGCCCATCACCAAACCCAGCAAAATACTGAGAGACTCACATGTGCACAACCAAGCTTATTCACCACAGTACACAGCCATAAAAGAAAAAAGAGAGAAAGGGAGAGGGAAGGAGGGGGGAGGGAGGGAGGGAGGGAGGGAGGGAGGGAGGGAGGGAAGGAGGAGAGGGATATAAAGGAGAGAGGGGGAGGTATGTAACGGAGGGGGGAAGGAATAAGGAAGGGAAGGAGGGGAGAGGGAGGGGGAAGAAGGAAGGAAGTCAGGCAGGAAGGATGGGTCCCAACAATTCCAAACAAAAGGTAGACAGAAATAAGAAGTGACCAAAAAGAAAAGGCAAAGACTCTACATTTCTTTTCAAATTTATTGAAGAAAATAATCAAAATGCTGTTCAGTGGTGGCACACACCTTTAATCCCAGCACTCCTGAGGCAGAGGTAGACTGATCTCCTTGAGTTCCAGGCTAGCCTGGTCTACAGCTCAAGTTCCAGGACAGCCAGAGCTACACAGAGAAACTCTGTCGAGAAAAACAGAAGAAAAAAAATAAATAATTACAACTTCCAGTAAACAAAGCAAGTTTTGTAACTAGCGAGAACTTAAAAATTAACCATTATATCAGCCTTATAATTACAGGATTTTCCACACAGAAGAAAAGCTATTTTAAACTGCAGTGATTTCTCAGGATGAGCAAGGGGTCAAAATGGCTCTTCACTCTCAAGGGTGTGTCCTCTCAACCATGCCTGCCAGCGCCAGTCACTTGAAATGTCAGATATTAAGAAGAGCAGGGATGGAGGAGGGGAAGGGATCAAGAATTTGTTTTAGGAAATGCTAGGATTGGCTGCTGTTGTGACCACCCAGATTTGGAATAAATAAATCTGGAGTAAAGCAAGTCTGGTCTGGAGACATAAGCACAAGAGTCAGAAGCCTAGGCACGCTGCAATGATCTCTGCAGTGATGTCTTCAGAGAGTACAAAGCATTGGCAGTCAAAAGCCCACCATGGAAGCTCAGAGAGAGCAGCCAGCAGAGCCTACAGGAGACTTAGAAGAGCGTTTATAGTCTTGAGAACCATGGAAGGAACTGTTTGAAAGAAAGAAATGCTCACCATCTATTACAGAATGCTAACTGGGCTATTGGAATCAGTTCTTTAGGTTCTGCCCACATTCTGCCAAAGGAGAAAATAAAACCTTGTAAATGACTCACAAAAGAGGAATGCACACATAAAGCCAGGCTGAAGGAAACAATGCTGAACCACATCAACTGTGTCTATACAAATTTTAAAGACTATGAAATGCTTTTTTTTGCATCCAAATGAGCAAAAGGCAAATATTGGCAAGGCTGCAAGGAAACTAATTAAGAGTTTTTGTTTAAAAAAATTGGTATAATAATTAAAAACAATAGCCATACATATTAAAAGCCCGAAAATATTTTGCTGTTCATTGGCATGATAATTCCACTGGTGCAGGGAGATAATTTAGAACTCCCACAAGAAATGGCTAAAATAACTTTATTGGAGACTAATTTGTATAATATTCAAATCAAAGTAATACCATGTGTACTAGAAGTGGCTTCTTCTTCCTGAGGGGTGAACTGAGGCCCAGAAAGGCTGTGGAGCTCTGCTCGGCAGGCCTGTCAGTAAGCTGGTGGACAAGCACCACAACCTAGCAGGCTGAACTGACAGCGCACTCTGTATTGAAGTGTCACATGATTCTGAACATTTTTCTCTCTTTTCCTATCCCCTTCTTTTCATTGGAATTTGTGCTTCATGTTTCCTTTTGCAACTCTTCAAGGGTCTTGTAGATCTATCCTGTATCATATTCATTGCCTATCTTTTAAAATGTCTGGAGCAACGCAAATGTTGACTATTATTGCTGAGTGAACAAGTGAACGAACTCATGAATCTTAAATGGAAGTGCACGATTCGCTATCCATTAGCATATAAATTGAGAGGGCCTTTGCTGTAGTCTCCTCTCCAGGTGCCATGACTCCTAGCCTCACAGGAGAGTTTCTAGAAACTTCTATTCAGTTGGCTCTGGATGCTGGGTGAGCATTTCTGTTTTATGTAGTAGACACTGTGTTATATCCAATGGAAATGAAATCTTACAGTCTTCAGTGAAAGACTAAGAAACACAGATCTTGGTAGATGTTATGTGAAATGTTTTCTGTGTTGTTGGGCTAGATGGAATGGGATGGTAAAACTACACACAGGTTGCATAAGGAAGGAACTGAGGCCTCCTTACCCCATTTTGCTCAGGAAAGACTCCTGAACTGAACCCTGGGCCATCATCGTGCAGTATCCAAGCTGGAAAAATCACAGACAGTTCAAAAAGCAGAACTAGTAAGGTGTGGTGTGGTGTGGTGTGGTGTGGTGTGGTGTGGTGTGGTGTGGTGTGGTGTGGTGTGTGGTCTCTGTGTGCTGTATGTGTGTATGAGTGTGTGTGATGTATGTGTGTGTGTGTGTGTGTGTGTGTGTGTGTGTGTGTGTGTGTGTGATGTATGGATAGTGTATGTGTGTGAATATGTGTTATGAGTGTGTGTGAGTGAGCATATGTGTAGTTTATCTGTGTATGTGTGTGTGTGTGTGTGTGTGTGAGATGTGTGGATATGTTTCAGTGAGCTTGTGTATGTGTTCATGTGTATACGTTTGATGTGCATGTAGCATGTGTGTGTGTGTTGTATGTGGTGTGTGTGTGTGTGTGTGTGTTTAAGGAGACAATAACAATGGTGCAACACATAGAGAAAGGTTTAGGAAATACCTAGGAAGCAACATTTAATTTCTTTGTGTGGGTATGTGAATGCACTCTCTTGGTCATTTCATCTGCACTATTATAGTAATACAATTATTTTTCAGAATTCAGAATCTGGCTTTAGATGTAGCATCAACTAGACTCTCCCTGTAAAAACTGTGAGAAAATTTGCTTTGGGCCACTTTTCTTCCTTACCACAAAACCTGTTTCCCTCTAAAAATGCCTTCTTTTCCTAGAGTTCAAGTGTTTAGACTTTAATTCCTTTTAAAAAGATTTCAGCTGCTTTACCTGAAATACACATGGTCTTAATAAGGTAACCTCTTCTTTTAATGTAATCGTGTAGATGAGTTACCTGTTTTAATTACTGTTCGATTGCTGTAAAGACGCCATGACCGAGCCAACAATTTTTGTCTGCTTATTCACAGAGAGAACTCTTCACAAACTGCACAGAGACAAGCTAGAGCCAAAGGAGCAGGAGCAGGACTCACCTTGAAGAGAGAGAATGCAACCGCCCTCTGGATAGGAATCAATTATCCTTTCATTGGACTGTTTATGTCTTGTCTTTTTTTTAATTGCATGAAACCTTTTAATGAAAAAAATCAAGCAAAACAAAGTAAAGTCAAAAATGAACTTCAAGAATAATGCAGATAGGACAGATTTATATCTGGAAAAAAATGATCTTATGTTGACTTAAAGTATAATTACTTCGCGACAGGCAGTTTCAGTTGTCCATCAGAACTCCCTACAAGTCAAATGTGCTGAGCTTCAAACAGCAGTCATGTATCATGTCCTGGTAAACATTCTCATGCATAAAAGTTTTTTGAGAAATTCATGTGTGAGCGCTGCATCTACATCACTCCTGCCTCTCTCCACCCCAACTCCTCCTGTGGCCCCTACATCTCCCTCCCTGATTCATGATGTTTTTAAATTATTATTTATATATATTTATATATAATTGTTATATGGACATATATGCACACATGTATATATAAAAATGAGTCTAGCATATTTAGCTATATAAAACTATTTAGCTTTAGCATTGCTTGTATGCACATGTGTCCATCACGGAGCACTTGAGATTAGACAACTTATATAAGAGCGCATCACTGGAGGAAACTAATTATCCCTTTGTTAGCTTTAAAAAAATATAACAAAATAAAATGCAACAAAATGAAACAAAAACCATCTAAGTTGGACAAGACAAAGAACAGAAAAATAAAGGAGCCCAAAAAGAAGGCACAAGAATCAAAGGGCCACTTGTTCACATATTCAGGAGTCTCTGAAAACACTGAAAGCTATAGTCTATGAAGAGGGGGGGTACACACTCCTGTAGGCCATGTGAAGCCTGCTTCAGTCTCTGTGAGCTCACATGAGTTTTGCTCAATTATTTTAGAGAGCCTTGTTCCCCCGGTGTCCTTCACCCCCACTGTCTCCTGGACTCCTTCTGCCTCCTCTTCTGAGGGGTTCCTTTAGCTCTGAGGGGAGGGATTTGGCGGAGCTATCTCAGTTAGAGCTTTGCTTTCCAAGGTATTTGCATGTCTCCCTGTTGGTCTCTGTATTCGTTCCCAACTGCTGAAGAAGGAAGCTTCTCTGATGATGGCTGAATAAGGCACTCATCTATGAGCACAGCAGATTATCTAATGATTTTATAATATCATTTTGTTAAGATTTTTTGTTTGTTTGTTTACTTGCTTTTTCAGACTAATAGATGATCACCCGAGCAGTGACAGATATGGATTGGTGAGCCCTAAGTCAAATCAGACATTGGCTGGTTGCTCCCACAAGGTTTGTGCTGTCATTGGTTGGATTTATAAGTTAATGTTGCTTAAGTTTAAAGTATTATCATGGAATATCTTATTTTCTCTACTGATGATGGTTGAGAGTTTTGATGAGTATAGTAGTAGTTTTTGCCGGCAACCGTGGTCTCTTACAGTCTGCAGCACACCTGTCCAGGTCCTTCGGGCTTTTAGAATCACCATTGAGAAGTCAGATGTAATAGGTCTGCCTTTGTACATTGCTTGGTCCATTTCCCTTTTATTTTTTTTATAGTCTTTCTTTGTTTTATTTAGTTTGTTTTGTTTAGCATTTTTATTATTATGTGGCAAAGGGACTTGCTTTTCTGGTCAAATCTATGTGGTGTTCTCTGTGTGTTTTGTGCTTTTATAGGCATCTTTTTTTTCTGGCTTTTGACCTGGATTTCTTCTCCTTCCTGTGTTCCTATTATTCTTAGATTTGGTCTTTTCATAGTGTCCCAGATTTCCCAGAGGTTTTGTGTGAGGAAATTCTTAGATATAACATTTTTTTTTACCAGTGTATTCATTTTTTTCTATCGTATCCTCAGTGCCCTAAGGCTCTTTCTTCCATCTCTTGCCATTTGCTGGTGAGCATGCCTCTACACTTCTTGATCTAATTTCCAAATTTTCATGTTTAATATTACCTCAGTTTGGATTTTCTTTTATTCTACTTTCATCTTCATCTTTTAAAAAGTTTTATTCATTTTCTTGTGTTGTTTGTGTTTTCCTGGATTTCTTTAATGAATTTATTAATCAATTTTTAAGCACCTCTATCATCTTCATAAAGGCTGTTTTTAGGTCTTCCCCTTGATCTTGAGACATGTTTGGATAATCAGTGTCTGCTGTGGTAGGGTTGTTGGCCTTAAGTGGAGACTTACTGTCCTAGCTGTTATTGATTGCCTCTTTTTTGCTGATGTCTAGGCATATAAAATTCAGATGATTGCAGGTCTAGGTGATGATATCTATTTTTTTTTCTGTCAGGTGAGTGTTTTGTTCCTTGGTCTCTGCTTCCTCCCTGTAATCTAGGAAAGTGTGGTGGTTGTGTGCTACCTTGCTAGAAATTTTCTGTGGACCCATTTTCCTGGCCTGTTCATCTGGTTTGTTCCCAACATATGTCTGCTGGTGTTGGAGGCCAAGATAATGAGATGAGTTGGGGGAAAGAAGGTTTGGGGAGAAGATTTTTGCAGTCCTTAAGAGTGAGGTCAGAAGGGAAAGATATTGTGGCAGGTTTCCTTCTACAGAGCTAGGGTTGAGCTCAAGGAGAATTGGATCTGGAGGAGCAGAAGTAGAGGTGTGGATCTACCATTAGGCTACTTATTCCCCTGCCAGGAACAGCCCTTGGGGTTTCTGTTAGGTTTTATTTATGGACTGCTGAAGTTTGGATCTTAAATGTTCAACCAAAGCCCATGTGCTATAAGTAACGTCTAATAGAGGCGCTCTTCAGGGGTTGACTTGAAGAAGTGTGACCCCATGGGAGGTTTATCAGGGATTGGGGCATGACCAAGAAAGGAATAGTGGGACCTCAATACCTACACCTTTATTTTCCTATTTCTTGGTCGTGAAGTGAGTAGGCTCTGCCACAAACTCCTGATCATGATGCAATCCTAACCTACTGTGGGCCAAGAAGCAACTGAGCCAACTGACCATGGGCTGAAACCTGTAGGCTATGTGCCCAGATGGCCTTGCCCCTGAGTAAGCTTAGTATCTCCATTGTTATAATGACAAGCTGACTCATGTGAGAGCAGAAGCTGATGGAGAGTTATTTCATATCATTTGTTTTGTTTTTCTTTGCAGTCACTTTGTCCTGATCTTTCTCTAATAGCAACTAAATGAATTTTTTGTTGAAAATTTGCTGGTGGGTGAATGGAAGCAGGGAAGCCTTTAAAGCAGTCACTCCTCAGTTAACAAGAGAACAGAGAAGCAAGGACCCTATCTGCAATCAATGGGCACTTCAGAATGCCCTTAGGCAACCTCAGCAGTGACAATTTATTTACAATGGCTTTGCCACATTGTATAAGTGTGACTGGAATAAAACTTAGCTCTCCAACCCTCTGCAACACTTTCTTTTTTTATTCAAAATAAAATAAATCACAATCATTGACACAAAGCTAGAAAATATTTTTGATACCACATAACTCTCCTCTTTATTTTCTTCAATAAAATCTTCCACAAATGTGTTTTTCCACATCTGAAAAGTACATTATGTGTTTCTACAATCATTTCCATAGCTATGATCCCACTTTAGGACCTTAACATTCCCACTGGGATTAATCATCATAAATTTGAGTCATATTCTACTTTCCACACCACCTCTGTCCTACTCATTGAATTTCGAGGCAAAGATTTTTTTAAATTTTTTATTATTATTATTATTATTATTATTATTATTATTATTATTATTATTATTTTGCCAGAGCTGGGGACCGAACCAGGACCTTGCGCTTGCTAGGCAAGCGCTCTACCACTGAGCTAAATCCCCAACCCTGGCAAAGATGTTTTTAAAGTACCTTCCCTTTGAAAGCTTTTGGTAAGTTTGGCACAGGATGCATAGATATTAATGTATTCCCAGCACTCAGAAAGAAGAGACAGGAAGACTATGTTTCAAACCAGCTGGTACTATCTAGCAAGACCTTGTTTAATGAAACAAAGCTTTTGATGGATAGCCAATAAGTCTTAAACATTTTATAATATTTTCTGTGATCCAGCACCAATTGGATCCCTGATGACATAATAGCCTATAATAGTACATGCACACACAACTTAAGAACATTTTGTAACATTAGCTGAAATCTGTGCATTGTTCACTTAGAGGGAATTCATAGAAAGAGTCTGAGGACGGATAGAAAGATTTCTTCTGCATTCTGGTGATATCTAGATATGCTCCATCATTCTCTCTCAATAAATGTTGGTCCCTCTTAAGCTGTTGTAAAGAGAAATGTCTACTCAGGAATAGGAGAAGATGCGACCAGATTGTACTTCCCTAGCAAAGAAGTTGACTTGCTTAACTATAAAACAACATAGAACTCATTCCTTCCTTTACTGGCAGAAACTTTCACATGTAAACTTGCACTTTGAGATTCCAAGGAGGTAATTTAGAATATTTATCAATACTTTTTATGTAAAAAAATACCATGTTCTCGTATCATTGTTTAATATCTCCCAGACCCACCTATCACAGAATTCGGCAAATGCTTAGACATACCCCGTTCATACCACAATTCAAATTACCTTCCAGATAATGTGATTGGGTGGTTGCTAAAGCAATAAATGGACACAATAAACTGATAATACAAAACACGGGCCCCTGAAGCATATAAATTCCACACAGACCCTGGTATTAGTTTCAGAAGAAAGCAGAGCTCATGACTCCAAGACTAGGAAAAAGGGAACATACCTTCAACTAGTTCTAAGTGTCATCGACTTGTGTACCCCCCCCTTTGAATCCTTACAAGACTTACGTGAAACACAGTTATCAGATATTTTTAGAATAGATGCACATGTTAAGATGAAGTACTGACTATTGATTCTAGATTAAATAGAGAACTTTTGACATTACAAAAAGTAGGTACATTAAGCAAAAAAGTAAAAACTACAGTTCTAAAGTACACCTGCCACCCATAAGATTACAATGGATCTTATAAGAGTTAAATATTAATATTTAGAGGTAAATGTAAATTCATTCCGGAAAATTTCTGTCAGAGTTGTATAACCTACTTAATTTAAACATTTTGTTTATTAGTGTCCATACCATTTATACCAATAAGTAAGTTTATAATTTTAGAAATAGAGATATCAAAATGTTAAGTTAATTCAAGCATTACTGAAATCAGCTTTGTGGCGTTGTAAACTTTAACATTTGCATAGTAAATCTAAGCAAAAAAAGAAGAGGATGGATATAGCATCGTGATGCATTGTTTGTTTTCTTTTTCTTTTCTTTTTCTTTTTTTTGTTTTTGTTTTGTTTTGTTTTGGGTTTTTTTGTTTTGTTTTGTTTTTCAAGACAGGGTTTCTTTGTGTAGCTTTGCGCCTTTCCTGGATCTCGCTTTGTAGACCAAGCTGGCCTCAAACTCACAGAGATCCCCCTGGCTCTGCCTCCCAAGTGCTGGGATTGAAGGCATGTGCCACCACCGCCCGGCTGTTTGTTTTCTTAATGATCTAAAAATCAATACTAACACAAACATTTGGAGCATATATTTCAATAATATTTCAGCAAAACAATTTTAAGTTTACTCCTACCAAAGAACTAATTTCTCCTGTAGCATCATTGTTAGGGAAAAGTTCAACACAAAATTTTCAAAACTAAAGCTCTGAACTCTCTAGCATAAAAAAATCTGGATAAATTCAGGTGAGTTTGTGTTTTACATTTCAGAAATAACTCAGTTCTCATCGTCTTCCCCTTCATAATTCTAAAATGGGAATATTTGGATTAGAGTTGAGAGTGAATTAGTCATGGTAACTGTTCACAAACATTTTCTGACCTATATTTCATTTTTTATAAAAATAGATGAGTGTGGGGTAAGAAAATTGACTATCTCATAGAAAGAGGGATCTGTTAGCAACTGTACTTGCATTTGAAAATTACTTTGAAGCAACTATAACAGAGTTTCTACATTCTTCCCATGCCATTATAAATGTCATTAGAGTCTAGCCAGTTTGACTTTTCTGAGCCTATCAGTAACTCTCTGAATATTTCTTTCTTGATTCCATAACAAAGTTGAAATCAGCTCTCTACAGTGCACCACACCACTGTAACAGGAAATGGCTCCAACTCAGCACCACTCAGAGAATGATGCTGTAAGCTTTGTGTTGTCATCTGTTGTTAAAAATAGTTGGTTATAAAGAAGCCTTCAAATACAATAGCTGAGAGTCTGTACTGATACCAGCCCTGTGTCACAGCAGCTGCTGAAATAGGCTTCATTTTCTGCTCCCATTACCTTCACTTCTTTTTGTGCAGTTGATAAAATTTTCCTTTGTTTGCGTACAATCACATCATTTGTATTAGAGACAATCTTTGAAAGATAACAAAAACTACTTTGTGAAAATCTCCAGATTCCACGTAGGGCAGTAGTATAGATTTCTGAGCATCAAAAATTCTATTTGTCTCAGGTTCATTCAAGGACTCTACCTCTTGTGATGGTGTAAGAAAGAAAAAATTCTGTAAAAAATAAAAATACAAGGCCAAGGGGACAGAATGCTTATGTGGGTCAAAACGCTTAATCACAAGCACCAGGACCTGAGTTCACATGCCCAGAACTCAAGAAGAAAAAAGGGTTTCTGGCCACCCAGACTTGTAACCTCCATATCAGGGGACAAGGACTGGAGGATAATTTGGATTTGCTGGCTTCTAGCTTGGCTCCAGTTTCACTGAGAGACCTTGTCTCAAGGGAATAAAGCAGAGAGCGTTAGATCAAGACAAATGAAGTCTTCTCTGGCTTCCCCATGTGCATACACATCCACACACAGCACACACAACACACGTTACAGCACAGTGTCAGGCATACACAGCACACACAACACACAACACAGGCACTGTGTCAGACACACAATCCTGCACAGCACACATAACACACACCACAGGCACTGTGTCAGACACACAATCCTGCACAGCACACATAACACACACCACAGGCACTATGTCAGACACACAATCCTGCACAGCACACACAACACACCACAGGCACTGTGTCAGACACACAATCCTGCACAGCACACACAACACACAACACAGGCACTGTGTCAGACACACACAATCCTGCACAGCACACACAACACACACCACAGGCATTGTGACAGACATACAGTCCTGCAAAGCACACACAACACACACCACAGGCACTGTGTCAGACACACAAAACCCTGCACAGCACATACAGTGCACACCACAGACACTGTCTCAGATGGTAATGAGAATTGTATGGAAAGAAAGGAGGAAAGGCAATTGTCAATGATAGGCATGTGCTTTTTCATTTCAGATGATTTAAAAAAAAAAGTCTGTGGCAAGATAAAAATATTTTAAAAAGAGAAGCCTAATAAAACTTCAAACTGGTTATAGCAGAGACCAAGATATATAAGCTTCTTTCAAAAGAAGGACTTATCATCTTTGACAGCATGGAGAGGTATGGAATATGTTTTATTAATTGGAATGAGACATTCACAGAAAGAGGAAGACCATATAATCCCTCTACATGCAAAATATAAAAGAGATGAATCCAGAAGAAAGAGTAGAAAGGTTGATGAGGCCTAGCAGGGAGATAAAGACCAAAGGCTGAAAGATTTTAGTCAGACAGAAAGAAGTTTATGACATCTATTGTATATCCTAATTGACTACTATTAACAGTATATTGTATTCTTGAAAATATTAAAACATATATTTTTCTTAGAACTTATTCTACATAAATCTCATTTCCATGATATTTTGATGCCAATTTTGTATGATTATATAATTTAGGAAATAATTTTAGCATGAACAATTGCATTTCCTTTAGAGAAAATATATCCCAAGCCCTTGAAAAGCCAAGTACCTTTAGAATGAATGTACTTGTTTCTTCAATACAAATTGTGACTATGTGAGACATTGCACAAGTTAATTGATTTGATTGGGCATTCCAGAATCTATAACTATTTTAGCAACATATTCTACATAAGTATAAATAAATTTTAGTCACTATTTGAAATATATGTGTAAAATACTTTGAGGCTAAAAGACAAATACTTATGAAAATACAGAGACACACAGGGAAGAGGGTCATGTGACTATCAAAGCCAATTTTGGAGTTAATGCCTTCTCCACAAATTATTCCAGAATAATCAGTGGCACCAGACATATGCAACGTCAAGGGAGGCGCTTTATCAGCATCAGAAGTAAGACTGTACTGATATTCCAAGAAAGAGAGAGAGAAAGAGAGAGAGAGTGTTTATAGAGAAGTGCTGATGGTGTCCATAAGTCAATTAGTATCTTCACAGTGTTTATTGAGACTGGATCTCTTCCTGAAATGGAAATTCACCATTTTTAGCTAGATTGGCTGACCAAAATTCTTCAGTACCTCCTGTGCTTACCTCCCCATCACAGGAGTCAGACATTTACTTTAGTACTCATCCCACTGTTTACAGGGGTCCTGGTAACCCAGCTCAGGTCTTCCTGCTTATACAGTCTCTCTGTTGACATCTAATATCAGACTTTTAATTACTACAACCCTGATAGGACACATTATTTTAAGCAATTTAGTTTGTGATATTTTATTATAACATCCCAAGCAAACTAATAGAAGGATACCTTTTCTTTGTTAAGACTTCCTCACAGGTCCAAGTACACCGAGTCAGCTGAGATCATCACACGGGACCACATATGAGCACAGGATTAACATTTCTCAATCATTTCAGAGTACTGGGGATGCTTCATGAACACTGTCACAGTGACCATGTGCAGACTTCACTCTACAATTACAGGAAACTAACAAACCAAAAATAAAGGTGAGATGAAAAAGCTGTTAAAGGCAGAAATTCAGTTTCCAGTTGCCATATGGACATGGTAGGGAATAGCTCCATATTTAATTTTTAACATTACTTTCAATTACTATGTGACTGAAATAATGTTAACAAGCTTCTTATATAAAATTATTCTATTTACAGTGAAGCATTTTTAGTTAGAACTCAAATGGACAGGTCACACTTCTCAGAGAACTCTGCATAACATGGCAGATATAGAACAAATACAGTGCCTCGTGTCAACAATCTATCTGATATTAATAGGGAAGACTCTAGGAGCATGAAAGGTACATGTGAATCAGAACCACATTTTTGGAATTATTTTCACAATGGTTAACTGCTGGTAATTAAAAGAATGTCAAAAAGTATGGCTCTACTCGCTATGTGAAATTTATGTGATTGTAATAAATATATTGATGTCCAACAGAATATAATTAAATGAATACATAACAAGCTCCCATATATTTAAAACACACGGTAATTGTTGTTGCTTAATCTGCTATTTATCCCATGAATATATCATGATGGAAAAGAGGAAAGGTGTAGTGGTTCCAAAGAAAATGGCCCCTCCAAAGGGAGTGGCACCACCAGGAGATGTGGCTTTATTGGAGTACTTACATCCTTGTTGGAGGAACCATGTCACTATGGAGGTGGCCTTTGAAGTCTCAGACCTCTTCCTGTTGCCTTGAAGTCAAGGTGTAGGACTCTCATCTACTTCTCCAGCACCATGTCTGCCTGTATGCCACCATGTTGCACCAAGATGATAATGGACTGAACCTCTGAAAATTTAAGCCACCTAATTAAATGTTTCCTTTATAAGAGTTGCCATGGTCCTGGTGTCTCTTCACAGCAGTAGAAACCCTAACTAAGAAATGAGGTTTATTTTATATGATCTTCAGATATTTTTAACTGTAAGTACTTGATCATCTTTTCCCTTGAGGCAATACAAACATTTGTGTTTAGACACTATATTTCAAAATATGTAGTAATATTAATTAATTTAGTATCAAAAATCATAGAAGTCAGACCTATATACAATAAATTTTCAGAAAAGTACATTTTTAATATTTCTTGAAAAAGCCTTCCTAAGCTTTTCAACATTATTTTTACAAAGCAAAGAAAAAATGGCTCATGTGACTAAGTAACATTTGCTTTAAAGAAATCAAGCCCTACCCTTGTTGAGAACCCAGAATTTAACATTAAATTTCACACTAATTAATTGCAAGAACACATGTGTTGATGAGATTCTATTTTACATGAAAACAAAATATTTCTCATTTTCAAGTTTTTTTTCCTGAACCTATTAAATTGTCATGGTTTGCCTTCTAGCAAAATTAACGTGGGTTTTTGAAATGAAAATTTCTAAATTTAAGTGATAATTGAGCAATCAGTTGAATTTCTTAAACATATTAATAAATGAAAGGGAAAATATATTGAAATATATGAAGGTTTTATTTAAGAAGCAGTCTTATATTTTGAAATTTTCACTTTGAAACACATTATTCTCTGGTGCTTTTTTGTATTTTTACTGAGATAATTTCAGAAAAACAATCATCTGTCCATGTGTCTACAAATATCTGTAGGTGTGAAAATGTCATAAACAAAGAAAAATTTTTCTACATTAAGTCCACACCTTACTGTGAAACAAATTTTATCAGAAGTTGAAAATGAAAATATCCATCAAGTATTTTTTGCAGTCAGGTATTTGAAGCATTTATTGAGGTTAAAAAAAAATTAAAATAAAGAAAATTCTTGAGGTTTTGAGTTCTCAGGAACTAGGTTTTGTTTTTCTTTGCAGCAAAACCCACAGCTTGTTTATTCATTTTCTAAGAAGGAAATCATCATACATCGGAAAGCAACTCCTGTACCCCCATCACACTGAAAATTAAAATAACCCATGAAGTAGAATCAGGGCATGTTTGCTTTATTTCTACAGCTTTCTTATACCCATTTCCCAAGGATGAGGGTTGCAGGAATTGCAGCTGGTTGTCCATGGAAAAGGAATTGTTGGAACCAAGGAAACAATGGGGTTCTTTTCTTATTTTCCAATTCATCACTTAAAAAAATACTATTAAAAATGACCACTTTTAATCCCAGCAGGTAAAAGTGAACTCATTTCTGAATATTTGCTCCCTCTAAGAAACAGATAAGCAACAGTATTATGTCTAAAGAGAGGAAAGCACCAATTCACTAGGTTTATTTACAAGTGAATGAACAACAATCACTTCATTTAGGTAAGCTTGATTTCAAGTTACAGCAAGAAAAAGAAAACAAAACAAAACAAAACAATTCCTCAGATTCCTAATCTGCAAGACGGAAATTCCTTTCTTGTAACTTGCCACACTAGGTTGCTCAAGGTCATTTCATATGCTCTGCCATTGTTTATTCCAGACTGAAACATCCCTTCAGAGGGAGAGAAAGGGCTCATACAGCTAATTAGACACAGGAAAGAAACAAGGCTGAGGAAACAGCTTCACAAGGCTATATGACAATAAGTAGTTGCTGAGGAAGAGGAGACTCTTCTCTGATGAAGCTGTAGTACACCCATGCTAGGGTGGCATTTCCATTCTGTGGCCACCTAATCACTCTTGCCCTTGTAAACAATCACAATAAACTCATTGGTTCACCAAGCTGGAGTTGGGTGGGACCATTTCATTGACTTGTTTATTCCTCTGTCTTGGATAAGTAGAAATGGAGTCCCCAGGAGTAATACAACATACTTAGGGCCTGAACACGGTTTGACAGAACTAAGGTGATTGGGGAGGAGCTCCAGGGAGTTACAGGGCTCCAATGTCACAGCTGGTTGCCTTCCTGTGAATTATTGACCAGGAGGCCCTAGAGACAACACAAAACAAGGAGGTTACTGTCACTGCTTCTGGCTGACTGACAGAATTAGATGGTAAGTTCCTGAGGCTGAAGACACCGCGTGCTTATTTAAGAACATCCTGCAATCCAGCTGAAACGGAGCTGGAAGCTCCTTTCCTAAAAGACTGTCTTTTATAGTGCTAATGTATTCTATTAGGCTGCAGAGGATAGTAACTCAGTAGTTAAGAACCCAATGTGACACACTGCCACCATGCTAGACAATATATGCCTGCAGTGCAAATGTGGCATGACTGTTAGGGGTGTTGGTATTCTGAACCGCTCCTTAGCGTCATGACGTCATCCTATGTAAAGTCGCCTTTAAGAAAAAACTTCCTCTTCACTCTGTCTCTCTTCCCCCTCTCACCAGAAGTAGAGGTGAACCTACCTCTCTCTCTCTCCCTCTCTCTCTCTCTCTCTCTCTCTCTCTCTCTCTCTCTCTCTCTCTCTCTCTCTCTCTCTCCCTCTCTCTCTCTCTCTCTCATAATAAAAACTTTCCACATGGATGCTGTGTCTGCCTCGTAACTTTCCACCACGCCACACCCACATGGCCTGTCTCACCTGCGGCAGGGCACCTTGGTCCGAACCCACCAAGGAAGCCCTCTCGATGGTCATTTCACAACATTAACAATGGGTACAATCAAGTACTTTCTACTTGGGTTTGAGAAGAGGCCTACGGAAGGGAACCCATGTTTTTACATCATTACAACGTGCAAACTAGTAGTTGGAGAATTCATAGACCTCAGTAGGGAGGGCACTGCTGTTGTTTGGTAAAACAAGTGAGGCTTGACCTCAACTTCCCTTCTGAGATTCATCTGGTTATTCATAAGTAACTGGTGCTGTCACCCTTGGCCGTGAAAGGAAACTTTATCCAGTGCGTAGTGACTGTGGAGACTCATAACCAGTCAACCTTCTGAGAATAAGTGACTTCTCTTGAGACATAGCATCCCAATTCTTGGCCCCAAATGGAAGAACACAATCATACATCCAAGGCTCAGGGACCATCACAGAAAAAAGGACCAGAAAGAATGTTAGAGATTATTGGAGGGACAGAGTATTATAGAGGTATTTCCTCTCCTTCAAAAGGAAGAGGGGTGTCAGGAGAGGGTTATTAAACTCACAAAATACTTATAAGAAGCTCACAAAAATGTACAATACTTGTGAGATGTCCATTTAAAAAGTTGCACATAAAGAGTGTTGCACATCAAAGATATCCAGACCTAAAGACTAAACTAAACAACTCAATGAAACTTCTGTATAGTTAGAGTAGTCAATTGGAACAGAAGCTGTGGGGCTTCAACATGGATTTTATACTTTCAATATAGAATATATTTTATGCACAATTCTCCACCAAGAAGGAAAAATTCATGACAGAGTTAGAATTATAAAAAAAAAAAAAACAATTAGCTTTAAATCCTCTTTCATAACTGTGTCCATTACCTGCATCCAGTCCTTTCCCATCCCCTAATATTGAGTCTTTCTATAATGTTATACTGTATCCTCATGTACATTGGTTTACACATATACATATATTATTGACTAGATTCTGAATATAAAGAATATATGAGTTTGTTCTTAGATTTTGTGACCTTACATAATATTATACATTCTAATCATCCATTTTCCTGAAATTTTTTTTCTTAATGTTATACAAGTATGTATACATTTACATATTTTCTTATAAATGTATATGGCACTTTTGCTTCATAATGTTATCAAATTCAGCAATAGTAAAAAGAAAAACATTTTTTCTTTGGGAAAAAATAGCATTTATTGACACCGGGTCAATGACAGCCATTCTTCTAAATGCTCTAAAAGTTTAAAATATAATCTTTTTTATGTTTTTACAACTCTGATATTATATGGTAATTTCTGTCATATTCTCCATTTAATGAAGAGAATTAGGCCACAGAAGAAAGTACGAGGATGGCCAACACCACAGATGTGATGTAAGGAAAGACAGAGATATAATCAGACCAGCATATGAGATGGAATGGTCAACTGTTACCAGGCAGAGGATCTTGCCTTCAAGTAATAAGATTTATCCTTGATTAAATAAATATGATTGAGAGAAACCCCTAGAAAAAAAACTTTTAACAAGTAGTTTATAGAGAAGAAATGGAAAATATCTTTTATCTAGCCAATGCTGATAGAAAATGGAGATGATGGCTTTAGTGTTTGGAATAATGTGTGGCATTAGATAGCTGGGGGCTAAGGTTAAAAGCAATCAGCTAACCATGTAGCTGCAACTGCCTCCCCAAGCCACTCTTGGGTACTGTTTATTGCCTGAGTGATTTTACAATGTTGATGAAATTATTTTATCAATATTTGCAAACTTCCATGCTATCAGAAAGGGTTTCAGCAACTGGAGTGTTATTGTCCTTTTATATACTAGAGCAAGAAGAATCTATAAAAGAAAACCATCGATCAGAAATTCTTACAATGCTCAAGAACTATGTATGTACCTATTGTCCACATTATGAGAGCCCAGTAATGGGTAAAATGTGTTTTGTTATACTTTTACACTGTATTGGTAAAATACAACAGAATTTACCTGAAAACAGCAAAGCCATTCTCAAACTGGCTATAAAGCTCCAAGTCTTTGTCTCCTTCAGTCACAGCTTAAATTGCCCCAGAAGATACACAGATCCCATCCTTCTGCCCACAGGAGAGACAGATAGGGGGTAATATTGGAGGCTGAACAAAGCTGTGGGATTTGTGCCTAGAGAAGTCAGACTGGTCCTCATAGTTTGTGTCACAGATGTATCTTTCCTACAAGTACAATCTGAAGTCCATTCAGACTAAAAAAAAAAAAAAAAAAAAAACAAAACAAAAAAAAAAAA